>NW_007579234.1:115204-130012 GCF_000690725.1 Stegastes partitus
TGCTTCCAAACAGCTCTGAAACACAGTTATTGGATGTATGTGTGGTGGGATTGTTCTACAGGTTGACTACATTCAGTGCAGCCTCTCTCTCTCTCTCTCTCTCTGTACAGGACGTGTCTTGAGTCACCGCCCACTCTGGCATTTTCCCACATTAATATGCAGTGTATATACTGTATGTTATCAACAGCCAAAACTACATCTCAGGCGCTATGATCCTCTGGATAAATCCCTCCGCGCCCCGAGGAGCAAGAGGACTCACTCCACTGCAAACAACCAAACATTACGCCATCCTCCGGTAGGTTATTATTATTTTTTTCTTCCTCTTTTCGACTGACAGCAGTTGCACGCTCTGCCCAGTCAGATTTTGTGCATCTGTCGGGACTGCTTGGGAGGACGTCGGCTCTGACTGCAGTGCATTGCGATGCAGAGAGGGGGAATAAGGATAGGATGCCTGTATGAGCTGCACGCCTGAAGCCCACAGCGGCAGCAGCAGCAGTCAGCAAGCGGACAGAGTGCAGGGAGGTGGTGGCGGAGTTTTATGCGCACACCTCTGGACGCTGCCACCGACGAGAACCGAGGCGCCTCTGCAGCGCCGCAGCTTTTCAGAGGGATACCGTCTCGATACGTGACTCCGAGCCCAAAGCTGCTCTGGATCTGGGAGGGAGGGAGGAGGGGGGCCCTTGCGCGGCACCCCGCCCGTCTCGCCTCATTTGGACTGCAGGGATAACGACCTAAACCGTGATATCCCCGCGCAGAAACCACCGGAGCAGGTGTCGGTGGCAGCGCTGTCACCGTTTTTTTTCTTTTCTTCCTACATCCCGCACCTCTGCGCCAAAGGTAAGCTCAGCCACCCAGTGCGCCGCCAGGAATGGAGGCAGCGTGTAGGTGTTCATGGCTTCCAGCAGTGATGGGGATAATGATGATGATGATGGTGCTCAAAGCAGCCCAATCTGTCACTAAACCGCCGCAGCGCCGTCTTTCGCGTGTCGTGTTCTGCTTTTTTTGTTGTTGTTTTCGCTACCGAAGAGGATAATTGATCGATTTCGCTTTCATGCACGCGTCTTGTGAAAGAGGTGCATAAAAAGAGAATGACGTAGGGAATTCCCACAGTAATCCAATAGCGCGCGATGACACCTGCACATTCCGCCAGTGCGGTCCCTGTTTGGCCTGCTCAGTCATGTGCGCAAAGCGGCCGTGCGCGGCTTTCGGCAGCGCACAGATTGACTTGAAACGATTAAACTTGGAGACAAACTGTTATGTAACGTGATTTTGCTGACGTGATCTCGCCATAAGCGGGGGTTACCTTCGCGTCTCTGAGATGTTGGAAGTGGCCCGTGTTTACATTGATGTGATCGGTTATCACACTGACGTTTATTCACAATCAAATCGTGTTGTGGTCGTAATTGAGAGCGAGAGCTGAAGGGCCTGCAGTGTCTCTGATAAAAACTCTCCTTTGAGGTCTGTCAGTAAACATTTTGTGTGTGTGTGTGTGTGTGTGTGCCAGTGTGATCTGCTTTCAAGGTAGGGTTTAGGTGAAATCTGCAAAACTGCAGACTTGCTCAGCTTTCTTATAAATGTGATACATTCAACAAATCTGTTACCTGAGATGAACTGGAACAAGCAGAAAAACAATTTTGCATCTGCAAAAAGAAAGAGCAAATGTCCTCACTTGACAGAATTTGACAAGGGGTGGATGTTTGGTTTTGACAGCTGTCCAGCACAGAAACTATAATGTAAGCTGCAGGTGTGTCTGATAGCTGCTGTTTAAATATGCATGTGAACTTTTTTTTTTTTTTTTAAGTTGTGGGAGGGTAGCTATCATGAAGCAATATGAGGATTAGAGAAAACCCTGGTGTGCACAGAGTCCATAATTATTTGCTCTTACCCCTAATTTCAGGGATTTGGGTAAGAAAACTGCACAGTCACTACACCAGAACATGTAGAAAACCTACTTTGCTACTCATGTCTATGACAAGAAGCGCTGTTGTTTACCCAGTGTCACCAACATACTCGCAGCCATTTGGGAAAATAGATGTCATAGATGTTAGTATTTGTTTGAGAGCTGTATCTGAGTGGTAGTAGTCCATCAACACTGCAGAGTTTCTTTAAATAAACACCTAAATAATCTAACGTCTGAATTTTAACACCAAGATTTTCATTTTTACTGCGAATACATCTGTCACTGGTCTCCTTAATTACTGTCGACTCCTAATATGTTTGCTTTTTACTTGACTAGATGTCAAAGGAGTTATTGGAACCTTTAAATAAGCTTTTTTTTTTTTACAGCAGACATTTCCTCTTGTCTAAAACTGTTACGCACAAGCGCTAATAATAAGGTTAATGATGACAATGCTTTGTTGGAGTGCCCCAGTAAGCCATGCTAGTGTGACAGTGAGCTGCACGCACAATATTAGGTCTTTGACAAAGTGGCAAAATAGAAATCATCACACTTCTTTGACTGCCAGAATGACTTTTGGGAAAGAAAGGGCATGTTGTTGTGAAGTTTTGCATTGATTGTCAATGTTTTAGATTCATTATGCAGCTATAGTGTGACAACAGCTTGGTCAGTTTGACATATTCAAGTATTTGCTTGGTTCAGTTAGAAATCCTACCAGTGTTCCAATTTATACCATTATCACACAAGCTCTCAAAGCTAAATCTATTCCAGTGTTTGATCCCGGGTTAAAAATACATCGCCCACAGGCAAAATAGGCCAGATACTGGACCTCACATCTTCACTGGTTCATATCAGTGTACTAGTACACATATAGCTGTTTTACAGTGAGAGTTAAGGCAGCGTAGGTTCTTTTGTGTAATGGTTTCATTTTCAGTGTTCATCAGAAATCCGTATCGGTTCAGGTGATCCGGTGAGGCTACGCTGACTTTCGAGGGTGTAAAGTGCTGCGTAGGAATAGAATTAGTCAATGAGTCAGGTGTTATAAAGGCAAAGAGGCCCAGGGCAGGGATGTCACTAACCACTTCACTGTTTTGTGTACGAGTCATCATTTATCCGTGATTAACCTAACCCATTAGCGTCCAAGTTTATCCTTTTGTTTCCCCTGCAGCAGTGTAAATGTTGTCAAAATGATCTCATTAGTATTGAGACAGTACAGTGTGTTTTGTGTATAAAAATATTCCGGCTCTTGATTGAAATGTAAATTTTACATTGAGTGAAATATTTATAAATGCCTCCACTGCTCTGTTAAATGTAAAACTTGTGGAAGTGTCATCCTGATGCTCTTGAGAACTTTGGGATTTGTAGTTGAAATTAAAATGAGGTTGGCTGCACAACATAAATTTGTAATGGTGGGCTCTGTAGTCGTTGTTAGCCACATGTGAATGCGTCTTAAATACGAGTTAAAGAAAATAAAACAGACCAGAATAAGCAATGGCCACAGTTACAAAGAGTAAAAATAGCCAAATGCCTCCAGCACATCCATCTGTATACAGTTTTTTTTATGCCTTTCATAAATCCAATACACAACCCACATTGCCATTTATAGCCGGGTCAGCGTTTTAAAGTCTGAGAGGGTGATATCAATCAGTCTTCTGGCGTAAATGCCATTTTTGAATTGGTGAGGCCTGTCATGCAGGGATACCTCCCGAGGAGTGACTCATCCCAGACATGTACTCCCAGGGCGACATGTTTAGAAAAGTACCCTGAGCGGGACAGAGCTACACTTTTTTTTTTTCTAGGAAGTGGGAACACTCTGGCACCAGTGCCGTAGCCTGCGTTCTTTCAGAGTGACTCACAAAGCTGCGTCCTCCGATGAGCCTTCGCTGAAGTGAGTTGTAGTCAGGTGGACCCCCTCAGTCCTCACACACTGCTCGTAGAAGGAGAGTGCGGTTTTGTTGAGTGGCCGTTTATTTGTTTTTTTTGTGTGTGTAAAACTTCTTTGTGCTGGTTGTGTGTTTTGTTCTTAACTTTATGTGTCAGTAAGGCACACTAAGACCTCAGTGCCACTGTGTGTATGTGTGTGCCAGCTCCCCAAGGTGCCCGTTCTGTCAGGCTGTAAAGTGCTGCAGTCACCTCCACGGGGGCACAGAGGGGTCCCTGTGCTGACACCAACACACACACAGAGCAGAGGAACAGAGAGGTGGAGGAATCCCTTCACTGACATCACCGCACCTACAGCTCGCTACACATGCACAGATGGCAAAGACGCAAGGGTCGACGTAAATCGTTAGATTCGTTTATTGATTCATCTCAGTATCGGGTTGAGTGAATTTATTTATTTTTCTTTAATTTAACTGTTTTATCTATCAAAATGGTGAAATATGTCCACTGCAGTACCCTTCGACCCGAGATGATGCATAAAAATAGCCTCCTTTGCCCAAACCACAACAATATTCAGACCTTACATCATTTGCTGAGAGCAGCAAAAGCAATATTTTAAGTTCTTTCTATCCTTTCGAGCTGTAAATCCTTAAAACAAAGCAATATCTTCATTGGAGCTTTTTGACTCAGTGCATATGTCTAAAGAGGCCTGAGGAAATGTTTAGGTTTTTGTGTTAAAACAACAACAATATAAAAAAGTGAAGAAAACAGTGTGTGCAACTGCTTAAAAACACTCGGATCAAAGGTAGAACACATCATGACATGAGTGCATAAAAAGAGTGTCCAGTTTACTTTTCTGGCTCATGCGCAGTCGGACGTTAGACCCACACACACACACACACCCATGTAGAACCTTGCAGACATGCAGATGCAGTAGCCAAGAATTTGCCTGAGGTCTCCCAATATTTTACTTACTGTCAACAAAAGCCTTATTAATTTGCTCAGTAACAGCTGGCGACTGTAGATTCTAGCAAATGTTGCTCCAGCAGGAGTAAATAGCCCATTTCCTGGGGACTACTTGCAGCTGAGGATTGATACATATTAATTGCTGGTGATTTACAGCAGCAGGACAGTGTACATTATGTGGTACCGACTCAAAATGTACTGCAGCATGTTTGTTAATTAGGGGTTGACTGATATGTTTCTTTAAGGGCCGATAAAAATGAACAGTTATCAATAATCAAAGAGACCGATGACCAATATTTGGAACCGATCCGTGAGAATAATTAAAACCTTGGCATTACAAACTCCAGCGCAAAACTTTGAAATGCCTTTGCTGGTTTGTGTTTTACATAGGTTTAGATAAAGGAGAACTTTCACACATTTATCGCTCAGTGCTGCCTGACTGCTACTCGTGACGCATAACCAGTCAGGGCTGTGGGCAGAACGTTTCTTTAGACCACAGATAGAGAGAGGCAGCTGCATCAGAGCCAAAAGTAACACATTTTTTTCATAAATTTGTTTGCCGAGGAATGCATTAAGGAAAACATTGAAACCAATAGTTGAAAATATGCTTCATATCAGACCTGATAATCCACCAGGCCAGCAATCCGCTGCAGGGGCTCCAGAACTTTTTGCCCTGGTAGCACTGGTGGTACCAAGTTTTTCTGCTGGTCACACACTGCACATCATTAAGTCGCCATTTTTTTTTTCCTATACCAACTCACTCTCCTTGCACATCCACTCTTTATCTTCAGATGTGTCTGAGTTGGGACCGCTCCCTCTCCACCAGCCTCCTGCTGTCGCTCCTCGTTTTGTTTTTTAACATATGCAGCTACAGATTGGTTCATCAGTTGTACATGGAAACAGCAAAATGGATTGTTTAATACATCAGGCAGTGAGACTGAGCCAATGGAAAGAAAGAAAAAGTACGACTTTCAACCACAACGGCTAGCGCTGTAGCTGCCTGTGCCAGCCTGAGGGGCACCAAATCAGCATTATGGTCATCATGCACTCAAATGCAATCACATAAAACCTTAACTCGCACGCTCTCAAACAAAGGTCGCATTGGGGACCATTTTGGTTGCAGTCTGAAGCTCTGGGTTGACTCTTTGTGTGTATTGCAATGAGGGATGAGCGTGGATCAGTTGTGCTTTTTTTCTCAAAACGAACACACATTTAACAACTAAACTTTCACATTGACATGACTACCCACAAAAATAGATGAGTAAAAGAAGCTGAAAGTAGACACAAGAACATTTGGTTTAATTATATTTGGAACAATGACACATAGTGTATTTCTATATATCCCTTTATTGCCATCCTCCACTTCAAGTAGTGTTTGTATATACATTTCCCAAAAAGTCCATTTAAGAGGTCCAATTATGAGCACAGTCCTTCTGTTTCCCTTTAGTAATATGTCAGTTTCTCCAGACCAACACAAGTTGACAGTTCTTTTATCTGTCTATTTAACAAAGGAGGAGTCATACTTTTCCAGCATAATGCAATCACTTTTCTGGCCTGAAGAAGTCCTAATGTTATTTAAAACTGTTTTAGATCTTCTGGGTAAATTCCAAGTATACAAAGTTTGGCAGAGCGCAGTATATTTTGTTTTTATTGAGCGTCTGAAGAAGACAATGTATGATTTTCTTTCTCCAAGATAACATAATCTACCACTGTTCCTCAACACAGTGTGATAGAGTTTCCTTCTCCTCTGAACACACAAGAATGTGAGATGTTAGGAGACGTTTTATTGAGAGGTGATATCCAATTAGTCATTTACAGCATATTGCAATAATGTAAGACATCTTTTGCTTTTGTTCCATTACTCAATCTGCTACATCGGTATTTTCATGTGTTCTCTGAACATTTAATATGTCTAAGCTTATTAAATCTTGATATATGTCCCTTAATTTGTTTTAACACTTTTTTGGACCACAATGGAGCTCTATGTCGCAGACAAAAAGGCTGTGAATGCAGACATTATACATATATATATATATACAGTTGAAACCAGAAGTTTACATACATTTTATAAAAAGACATGAATTATTATTTTTTTCTCACTATCTGACATTAAATCAGACTAAACTTTTCCTGTTTTAGGTCAGTTAATATTACTAAAATTATTTCTCTTTGCTAAATGAGAGAGAGATTTTTTTAATGACTTTCTTCAAAGTCAGAAGTTTCCATAATTTCCTTAGTATTTGGTAGCGTTGCCTTTAAACTGTATGACTTGGGTCAAATGTTCTGGGTTTCCTTCCACAAGCTTCTCACAATAGTGTATGTAGCGGCACTCTGTTCCGTTCTTATTAGTACCATGCTCCAAAGCCAGTCTAGCAACTAATATTTGAAACACGAGTGAGACGAGTTCTTCTTTGTAAATAGTTTAATAAAAAGAAAAAAGGATAAAAAATTACACATACTCACACGGTCAAAAAACTATGTTGCTTCCCACGTCTCTGGCTTCACTCTGAACAATAAGCCTCATCCACTGCGTCACAGCGACGCAACATTATTTAATTGGAAGCACAAATCAAACTGCTCTCAAACCTATCAGCAACAAGTCATGCATTTACTAAACGCATTCTTCCAAACCACAATAAAACTATCAGTTTCCAATATTACCATTACCCACCTTCAACTAAATTATTATCAAATATAAAATAATAAATTTGGCTCTAACAGTGTACCTTAAAATACATCCAGAGGTGTGCCTCCAATTAACTCAAATGTTGTCAGTTAACCTATCAAGAGCTTACAAAGCCATGACATCATCATCTGGGCTTTCCCAAATAGTTTGATGGGATAGTAATCTTAGTGTACGTAAATGTAAACAAAAAAAAACTCCAGAAAATTCTCTCTCTCATTATTCTGGCATTTAGCAAATAGAAATAATTTTGGTAATATGAACTGACCTAAAACAGGAAAAGTTTAGTCTGATTTAATGTCAGACTGAGAAAAAAAAAAGATTATATATCCTTATGTACAGTGTATGTAAACACTGGTTTCAACTGTATATATATAAGGATACATCCATCGTTGCTGTGACAATAAATTATACAATCTTTCTAAATGTATGACTATTAGATTCTATCAACTAAAGAAGTCATATTTTTGGCTGAAGAAAAACTCTTTCAGTGGTGAGTTATTACGAGCATAATTTGGCACTGCAGGACTTTCTGGAGCATTGTACAGTATTGAAAAAAAAATCAGAAATCCATGTATTTGTGTGTGTGTGTGTGTGTGTGTGTGTGTGTGCACGCATTGTGGTGAGAGCAGTGTACATGGCTGAGATTGTGCGGTATCGGTATGTCGTCCTCTTTTTGGCACAAGTTGCACCAGGGGAGGTGTTCAGCCATAATGCTACCGTAGTGCCTGGCAGTCAAGCCAGTCACATGGTACGCCAGACAAGACCGACTTTTTCAGCCTCTGCTTTCACAACAACAACAGAAGAAGAAAACGACACACACAAAAAAAAACCACACACCTGTCACAAAGAATAGCATAATAGAAATCCTCAATGCCCTCCTGTTCTTGGAATGTTCACTGACGAAACTCCTTTTGACAAGCTATAAGAAAACAACAATCCCGCACAGTCTGGCATGCTCCATCAAATCCTCCGCTGCAGATGTGTTTCCTTTTAGTATTCACCGCACAGTGGTGCAGAGTACAAAGTATTTGGTGCCCAATAACAGAACGGTACTCAAATGACAATCTTTGCAAGATAGGTGTCAAATTTAACATCATCTGAGGGAATGGTTTGAATTAGAAAAGCAATTTCATTTTGGGGTTCTCACATAACACTTTATCAGTGTCCACTTCCTGAGAATCAATCACTAATCCAGGTCAAACTGCAGTGCAGAGGAATTGGGATTAAAATAGGAAACAGGAGTCTTTTAGACAAAAAAAAAATCACTGGAACCAGTCCAGATTGTTTAATGCCCTCTCCTGAGGTCATGTTTTGGTGTGTGCTGTTTGTAGCTGGTACACAGACTCCTTATCCCTTCTGTTATGAGTGGAACGGGTGCTTCTCCGAGTCCGCATCACGGTTAGAGAATGCCTGGCAAACATGGGAGGAGGGGGACGACTGGACCACAGGAGCACTTATGTAACTACTCAGCAGTTACAGATACACTTATTTTTGTTTCTTTTGCAACTGAGTAAGTTCCTGCTTGTTTATGGATACGACCCCTCCCCGCCGCTGCTATAGCACTGTGTATGAGGCCATGTGCACACGTGAGCTGGATTTACGTATTCCTGCATCTGTGATGAAGGTTTTATTCTGTCATAAATCCCTGTATGAGGTTGGTGTGTGTGTGTGTGTGTGTGTGTGTGTGTGTGAGATGGGGCCGCGCTCTGGTAATCTTGTTGAGTCAGGGACGTCCAGGCTTTCCTCACTTCAACATGGTTATCCAGAAACACAGCCAATCCACATACATCAGTGCAGTGGCCAGTTCATCATTTCTGTTCAGTCGGTTCAAAATGCAAAGTGAATTGATTCAGAAGCACGAGAGCCATATATACAGTTTATTAGACGATTCTTCATACAGGTTACGGCATATGAATCGCCTTCAGAATTATTTCCAGTCTTTGCATGGTAAAGAGTTTCAGCCTACCTGCTTGGTCTCCGCTTGAAAATCAATCCGAATTACAAATCTGACAGGAAGCACGGAGATAAAGTTTGAGAACAGATGATATTACTGATGAGAGGAAACATTCACGGGGTTTTACTCAGCGTGGAGCAGCTCCAATTTGGTTCTTTTTGTCGCTTTGATAGATCCGACAGAAGCAGATGTTATTAGGTGGAGGGGAAGGGAGGTCAGAGGGCATAGTAAGAGGAAGTCCGCATTAAAGGAATAGTTCAACGTTTAGGGAAAAGTCGCCATTTGCGGTCTTCACAAAACCACCTGCAGTCATTTTTCTTGGCTTTTGCACAAATTACACAAACAGTAATTAGTGAGTTTTAGAGCCGGTAAGCAGATGTTGTTACCTGTGGATGACCCCCTCCCTCTGTTTTCAGTCTTCACACAAAGATAAGCTAATTGGCTGCTGGTGGCACTTTCACACTTAGGACATGATCGTCTCATCTAAGTCTGCCAATAAAGGGAACAATATGTCAACCTGTTTCTTAAATCTAAAAAAAAAAGGTAGAGCATAAACTGTCAGCGAGTCTTCGGCTTGCAGCTTTGCTTATTTGAATACTTAAAGCTTTACAATCCCATTTTTTAAATACATACAGTGTACAGCACATTCTGAGACCTGCAGACAAGGCAACAGTTTCAAAGCATTACTAACAGCTCAGCTTTTGAGACATACAGACACTTCAAATACCAAAGATATCAGGGCTTAGCACAGGCTGCAGCCCACATCGTGTTCCAGTGACTGCACCAGGCATATATTAGCTGCATATTACCAAATCTTTTCTCCCAACACTCTGTTTCTTAGGTTGTCGAAAAAACCAGCTCCTTCTGGCTAGATTGTGAAGTCACATGCCATCCTGCCATCGTTCCTTTAAAAACAAAATGGCTCTGGTTGAGACTCTGACAGCGCTCCCCAGACAGTTCCCAATCTGGCATTTGCTGATTGAAGAGCTTCCTGGGAGGCAGATACAGCTGCCTGTCTCCTTTTTCTGTTTTCACTGAGGCAGCCTATACTGACAGAAACCATAGAAACCTGCTTGCTGAGGTGTGTGCGTCTAGTGTGTGTGTGTGTGTGTGTGTGTGTGTGTGTTATTAGGATGATTTAAAGATTTTTCTTTTCCAGTGGTCTCGTAGAGATAATGGATTTCAAATTAGATTATTTCACTCTACTCTTCTCCACATGGGGTATGACTGTTTGTAAAACCAACAAACACGTTTCATTATATTATATTATATTATATTATATTATATTATATTATATTATATTATATTATATTATATATTTCATTGGCATACACATTTTATTATTTATTTAAAGAAGTAAATAGTGTGTGGGCTTACCCTTTACCATCTTGATACTACTGAGCAATAAGCAAGTAAAAATACCTAAAAATGAGTTCCATAACTAAAAGAAATTGTTGAAGCTCCTGCGAACATTTTTCATTGGACGGGCTGTCAGAGAAGGAAGGATGGAGCGTAATGGTTGGGCTGGGTTATTTGTGTTGGTGACAGGTTCTTTGACAGCAAACAACCCCTCTGGTGACAAATGTTTGTTCAGCCATTTGTTGATTGCAACTCACAGCATGCAGTCATTACTTTTGTTGTGGGAGCAATTTTGTAGCTCACTGATTTTCGCCTGTCTTTCTCGTCTTTCCTTATCTTCAGGTTCTCATTTCCATCGGATAACATGCACTAAGACTGGGACTGTTGTTGGACGTCTTCAACGTCGACAAAGGACCAACAGCTGAATGTGAGAGCGGAGAAAGAATCAACACAGAATTTCTAAAGCTCCCATATGTTTCCAGTCACGCTGTTCAAACATGATGCTTTAAATTGAGCAGGTGCAGGTAAATCAGCAACATGCGTCATCTTTGACAACCAGCCCGCTCGATAGGAAGCTCCAACTCATCTCTGCCTCTTCTTGGGTCATTAGCTGTTTTCACTTCCTCGTAGTCGCCTCCTCATCAGCCACACAACATGCGTCCTTCACTCGCCACAGCAGTCCTGCCACCTAGGACCCGTTCCCACAATCCGCCCAACCTGGCCGTCGGGGGCCGCGAACACCTGTCAGCCCCACGAAGGCGCAGCCCCCACCTCCGACACACCCTCAGCCCGGAGAACCTGCGGACCCTGGCGGAGAGGGGTGGAGCAGCTGTCGATACTGTCTCTGTGGTCAGCGGGCCCATCGGGCTCCCGCGGGCTAACAGCGACACAGACCTGGTGACGTCCCAGAGTCGCTCTTCGCTAACGGCGTCCACTCTGGAGTTCACGCTGAACCGTGGCCAGAACCTCGTCATAAGCTGGGACATCAAGGAGGAGGTGGACGCCACCGACTGGATTGGGCTGTACCATATCGGTGAGATGATGATTTTACATGATGTAGCTGTTGGTTTTTTACCTTGTTGACATGTCCATAGGGTGTTGTTTATACACTGGAAGACATATCATGAGTAAAATAAGCAGTTAATGCTACGACTGAGTGTTTCCACCCTGAACCTGCAGTGTGCTGAGGACAGTCTCAAAAACACAGATTCAGAATTCCACGGTTTCATATGTAACAAACCTAATGAACCAATCCTGTCAACTTGCAGAGTGGGAATTTAAATCTTTATTTTTTTTGGAGTCGCGTATGGCTGAATTGCTCCAATATTACAACTTGATTTCATGTAGTTGAACATCCTAAAGGAAACAGTGCTGTAGAGTTACATATAACGCTTTCGAAAGCAGGACGGGAACATTTTGAAGCAGTGAAATCAACAACCACAGACGGACTTTGCTTTAATTAGAGAGCTCAAGGTCAGAATCAAGTCAGGTCACAAGTCTTTCTAAGCCAAGTGCAAGTTAAGTTACAACAATAAAGAGTGAGAACAGTTTCCCTCAAAGCAGTGTTGTTAGCGCTCGTTGCGTAACTCGAATTCATGCATAGTCCTAATAATAAATATGCAATGTATGCAGCTATGTAAGGCCTTTCTGTTGCTGTTCTATAAATGTTTTAATGCTCTGGGATTTTAATAGGTCAGACCTTGGGACTTGAATGTTGTTGCTTTGGAGTCAGTAGTCAAGACTTATGGGAGATGTTGCACGTTATATTAATATTACACACAATTCAAGGGGAGGTCAGATACTGACAAACACTTACAATCACACAAAGGTTTTACTTTCTGGCTTTTATCTTGTTCAGCTGCACGACACTGTATTAATCACGATGTGGAGTTGTTATTAAGCTGGTTAAACTGACATGCCATCGCAGTTAATGTTTACTGTAATCCAAATCCTACCTTCGCTTAGAGCAACAATCACTTTTGACCTTCGAAATAGTCTAAAGTATTGTATTTACATATTAAGTAGTAAGTTATTTCCATGACAACAGAGCAAACACCATCTGGTTATATGGCTTAAAGGGCCAGAAAAAGCTAGCAGGTCATCATTTTATCAAGTTATTATTTACAACACACAAATAAAAAAATGTTTTGAAATGTTTATGAAAACTTGGCAGACGGTTTTTTCTAGAGGTATTTTTTTGTTTGTTTGTTTGTTTTTTAAAGTAAGTTGGCTTTGTCAGTTTTTCAAACTGGATGTTTTCCTCCCATCTTAGCTCCGACTGATAAAATAGGTTTGTGTAAAAACAAAATAATATATCTTTCAGAACTTAAATGTTTTTTAGGATGTCATTTTTGGAAAACAGGGTTGGATCAGATTGAGCAGAACAAAAGAAACAAAAGACACAACCTGACTGAATGTCTCACGGTGTCTTCACTTGTATTTGTACTTTTTGCTGAACTATTTTAGAAGCTTCCATGCTTTCAGGACCAGAGCTGACTTGACCCTACCTGTCCTCAAAGCTTTTCAGCTGATCCTAGTGTTTTCATACTGGGAGCTGAGAATAGCCAGGTAGAGTCTTGTGCAGGAGCTTCCAACTCCGAGTCAATACTGAAACATTAGCTGTTGAGACTCTACACAGGACTGCTGGCTGAGTCAACACGTAACAGCTCTGCCTCGGTATACGATAACACACACACCATCACAAACCATGCACGCCTCTGAGGCAAGCAGGGTGGTCTCCAATAATGAATGCTAATCCTGCTTAGAGACAGGAATTCGACAGGGGGAAATACATTGACCTGTGTGCTGAAGAAGGCTATCAGGCTCAAATTGTCAGGCAGATCTGTCCATGATGGTGAAAGGTAATACAGGAGTAATAGTGTCCAACCAAGCACATCTGTTATTAAGAATCTATTAATTCTACTCTGTTTTGCACACATAAGAGAGAGCTTCTGTCCTTCCTCCTTCTTGCTGCTGTTCCACTAACGCCCTCGAAAACAGTCTTTCGTTCAGCATTTCTTTCATTGTCTTTCTGGAAAAACTAAGCATGTTCTTGTGCTTTACCCTGTGTGTTCTACAACTCATTAAGATCTCAACACAGTTATCATTGGTGAATCGAATTTTGATCAGTGTGGCAGTACATTGCATATCATAGCTTATAATTTTCACCCATGTTCGGCTTTTTGGCGGCAATTTCTGCTGTCAAAAGAAACGCATCTGCAGCGTTCGGTCCTCTCTGTCCTGCTGTTATTACAGATCTGTCTGGACTAGCTGTAGTCCCTTGAGTAGCTTTTGACACACTGCTGTGGGGCAATGGTGTTTATTTAAGGCAGCGAGAAACGATTGTTAAAACGCACGCCACCAGTTTTACACATCAGTTTAGTCACTGTGAGGATTACTATCTATCTTAAGAAACCAGTTAAAGTCGCTCTCCAGTTGCTGTAAAAACTCATCTGTTTATGAAAGTTACATATTTTTACTTTTTTCCATTAAAATAATCCTTTCTTGTCCTACAATGCCAAAGCTTCCTCTAGATCATCTACATATTCTACAGTCTAGAATATGTAGGTCTGTTATGTCCTTACCTCCATCCATCTCTCCCCACTCGTTGCAGCTCAGCACACCAGCTCAGCTGAAACTCTGCTCTAACACTGTAAAACTACTTTCACAAGTAATCTGTATTTTCACCAGAGGGGCTCTTTAAGTGTTCCCCAGAGGAAAGCCTTCTGTAAAAACTGGTGATGTCATGATCAAATTATGCTCTTAGTGCTATTATGAGAAATATAGCGCAAACTATACCAGGGTTATGTTTGATTTTTAACCACTGGGGTTATTGTCTAAGTCTGTCGTGCATGTTTAAAGGTCTCAAGCAACAATACATATTGAAAACAACTCTTTGAGATGTATAGCTGGCCTGATGAATGCAGAAAATCATTTTTAAATTATGCATGTTTTTCTATCCATTAGTTATACCCGCTTTATCTTGTAGAGGTTTGCGGGGAGCTGGAGTCTATCCCATTATGTGAGAGGTGGACACACCTTTGACAGGTCACCAGTTTAAAAAAA
>NW_007579234.1:130255-131686 GCF_000690725.1 Stegastes partitus
AGACTGACAGGCTCTGTATAAGTGCAGACAGTTTACCAACCAACGCCGTGTTTTTTCTCCCAACTTTTTTTTCTTTCCAGTGTTGCTCCAGTCCGACAAAGTTAAACATGTGGAGATCACTGCCAAGTTCATAAATTTGCCTTTTCATTGTTCACTGAAGCAAAAAATGAAAGTTGCCTCCACGCACTAGATAATTACTGGTGGAATGCAGTGACGTTCAGGGACAATTCCAACATGTGAGCTGTTCGGCATGATGTATTGTGTTAGTAATGGATAATGGATTTTTGAAAACAATGGGTGCCTTTGACTTCCAAAAGGTCAAACACACCTACAGTACAACAGGCAGCGATTGACTCTAAACGCCACGCAATTACTGCTATAAGAGTGTACTTTTTTAAAAACTAATTTACCCACTGATTAGTATCATTCCTATTGACCTCCAGGACTTAACCCACCTGGATTAGCTGATTAACTTTTCCCAGACGTTTCCCTGGTAGGTAAGAACACTGTTTGAGGAGAGGAGACAGTGTAAACTGCTGGTGCCGAGCGGGGCGTCAGGTCACTTGGTATCGATCATAAGGCCGCCAGGACTTCATTACCTGCTCCAGGGTCTTATGCCCCAGAGGAGCTCCCACTTTCCTCGACTAAGCAGACATTCAATGATAAGCAACCTGTCCTCCCTTCCTCGACTCCCCTTCAGACTCACACACACACGCATGCTCATGCACACGTATGAGACACACACTCCTCCCCGGACTCTCTCCACCAGTCAGCTGCGTTCGGCGCTTCATTAATCTGTGTGCAAAAGTGCTACGTACAGCGGAATTCCCCCTCCCTGTTTTTAACTCAGAGGAAGTTTGGAGTTTGTCCTTCTGGTTAGAGGTTGCAGGGAGGCTATTTTGGGAATGGATTTCACTGATTAAAGGCAAACTTGTGTTTTGGAAGACAGCGTCCGCAGACTAAACATACCGAAAGGCGGAACAGATGCAGCTCGCTTGCAGTTTTGGAAGAACACAATCCAGAGCTCAAACACTGGCATCTGTTGTTTAATTTAACATTTCTCTGGTCTAAAATCAACACAGCAACAGCGTGTTTTGTCGAACCTTAGAGTTAACAAATGGCCGTATCTGCTGTAACTAACAGTTTTCCTCTTCTACAGATGAAACTAGTCCTTCCAACGTGTGGGACTGTAAGAACAGAGGGGTGAATGGCACCCAGAAGGGTCAGATTGTTTGGAGGCTGGAGCCCGGGCCCTACTTTATGGAGCGTAAGTTTCCTGGCAGTTACACCATTCTATCACTTAATACAGTGAAATAATGTGAAGTTTTTTCCTGCAAATATACCTCTACCTCTCATTTGCACTACCTCTAATATGTATGTATGTATATATCTACATTTGCACTGCCTATTATTCTTCTTATTATTATTATT
>NW_007579234.1:131946-170815 GCF_000690725.1 Stegastes partitus
ATGTGAATTTCTCCACTGTGAGATAAATAAAGGCATATCTTATCTTATCTTATCTTATCTTATAAATGGGAGAACATTCATACTTTTCACACAAGCAACCACTGTTGTGATTATATGACACCATGAATCATAATTATCCCCTAATACTGCTTGATATTCTGCAGTACAAATAAGGAGTGGTCAGCAACGGTTGGAGAATGTTTACAATGTTTTCAGGTCTCATAACTCTATTCTTCCTTCTCCACAGCTGAGACCAAGATCTGTTTCAAGTACTACCATGGAGTGAGCGGAGCCCTGAGAGCCACGACCCCCTGCATCACTGTGAAGAATCCAGCTGTCCTGGTGTGTACGACTGTGTGTGTATGATAGAGAGATATGCTGTTAAATCAGCCTGACATTTGGACCTGTGGAGTCTCTGGCTTTGGCTCAGATTACATCAAAGAATTGTGATTAGTTGTGATCGTTGTATTTGCTGACATACTAGACGTGTGAGTCACCGACTGAAAGCGGTGTGTTCGCTGCTTGAAACTTCATATTCAGGTCAGAGTGTTTTTTAAATGCACCAGCTACCAGGGCTGTTGCCAATAAGCAAATTTCAAGTTTCTGTAACCGGAGCCATAGCCACGATGGCCGCCTGGTCGGCAGGAGTTCTGTCTGGAAATCTGTTGTATTCTTTGAAAAATGGTCAGTTATGTAACGTACACATGATTTGTACATAATGGAGCCTTGTGGTGGTTCAGGCAGGCATGTAATTCATTGTTTGTATGCCATGTTGCAATGCTGTCGACTTGATTGATAACCAAATGTTGTGTCGTATATGACCACAATCAATCCCTAACACTCAGCTACATCAAAGATGAGCTGTGCGTCCTCACTACTACACCGCTGCCTGCTTTCAGTAATTTAATTCCCTGAACCTCCTAAGATGTCTCCTCTATTACCATTCACGATTTATGTGAGTTTAGCAGGACAAACGCAGGTGTGTGTGTGTGTGTGTGTGTGTGTGTATGGTCCTTGGAATACAGCTTTGCCCTGTGCTTTTTTTCCCCTGTGGTATGTAGAGTGTGACACTGTCTCTTGCCTCTCAGGTGGAGGGGCTGACGGAGCAGGTGGGCGTCGAACATCCTCGGAAGCTGATCAGCTTTACGTTGACAGGTGAGCTGCGGAGTTTTCATCCCTTCAAATCAGGGCCAGCGTGTAAGGGCAAGTCAGTAACTCGAAGTAAATTTAGCAGTACCTTCAAAAACAGACCAGACATTTGGATTTTTGTGATGCCATCTTATCATCATCTTTGTCTTACAGTCCCTTTGGGAAAAAACTAGAGTAAACTTTAAAAGCTGTTTTCTGGGAACACAGTGGCCTTGGAATTAAAACAGATGTCTCTGCCAGAGAAAAACTAAAAATGTTTCTTCTGAAGTCAGGCAATATCATTTTAATGAGTTTACAAGAACAAATTTCCACCTTGCTCATCCAATCCACTTTGCTCTTGCAGATCTGCGTGCCACTGGCTTGAAGAAGGGCATGTTTTTCAATCCTGACCCGTACCTGAAGATGTCCATCCACCCAGGGAAGAGAAGCGTCTTCCCCATCTTCAGCCATCACGGACAGGAACGGCGATCAGCTATCATCGCTAATACCACCAACCCCGTCTGGCATGGAGAGGTGATGTTTATGTCTTGTCATGCAGAATGTCTTTTAGCACCGACACACACGTTCTCTTTTTACACTATGAAATATGTATGTCAGCTGAGAATCTGTGTGTATTTGCTTTTGCCTCTCTACAGAAATACACATTCGTGGCGCTGATGACAGATATTCTCTACATCGAGGTGAAGGACAAGTTTGCAAAAAGCAGGCCGATCATCAAACGCTTCCTTGGTCAGCTCACTATCCCCGTCCAGCGGCTTATTGAAAAAATACCTGGGTGGGTTCCACAAAACAGACACATGCAGACATGAATTCACTCACAGCCAAATACACAAATAGAGCATACTTCATAATGTAAGCAGTTCAATTAGATGGTTATTCGTATGCTCTGTGGACAATGTTTATGTTTCCCATGTGGGGAAAATCTATTTCTATTGTGTACTATGAGTGTTAAAAACTTAAAATTGTAAAGTAAAAGTTGTCAAAATAGGATTACATCTATTTACTTCTGTCATTCCTCAAGCCGCCCCACCACTAAGTAGCCTCCCAGCTTTACAAGTCTGTGACAGTTTTACTCAAAGGCTGCATGTTCTGTTGTTGAACCAAGACTGAACACAAGCATCTGAGGAAATTAAGATTTAGTGAATTACTTTTTTTGATGGCAGTGTCCCCGTAACAATAGGAAAATCCTTAGTGTTGGCAGGTAACGGTTACTATGGTTGATGTTGCTGTTAGCTTTGATTGTACCGCCAGAGGTCAAAGCTTTGTAAAGAAGATCGATTTGAAACCAATAAACAAGGACTGGATGGATTAATGACTTCAACTTCAGCTGCTGTTTACATGTGTTTACTTCTCTCCTGACCTCTGTGCTCACATGCATTTCAATGCGGCTGATTCTCACTAAAGCTGTTCACATTTACATATTTTTCTTTTTCTCTTGTCAGACAACAGAACGAGTATGAAATAGTGACTAAATCGCAGTCCATTAAGACCTCAAAACTATTTCCCTATCTGTGGTTCCACCCGCTAAACTGCTGATGTTCTAACTCTAACATTGCCTGACAAACTCACCATACACGTGAGTTACAAACAACAGCTGTGCTGTGGATTTGGCTGTATTTTCCTGTCAGACAATCACTGCTGGAAAGTTGGGAACAATAGAATATCCTGGTCTCACACTCATTCATGTCTGTGTCGGTTGCTGTGCAGGCAACTGTTTTGCTGCGTTCTGTCAATCACAGAAAAAGAGGTCTTGTTCTTCCTGAAGGAGGCGTGGACGGCAGCAGCTCAGCTGCATTTAAAGCTACAGACTCTGAAACAGCACATTTAGCACAAGGCTAAACCCAGGGCTTATACAGTCATGGTGAAATGAAGCCTCTTTGCAGTATTTTGAGCTGAAAAGCTGAAAGACATATTCTGAGGATGTGAGACTTTCAGTAATTTGCTAAAAAGAAACACAACATAGAACCTTTAAGATACACACCAGGCCACAGATCCTATGTGATAATACATCATAGTATATCCTGTGTTGTTTGTTTCACTGGGCAGAATCCAGCCTGTGAGTTTCTCTCTGTGTCGACGCCTGCCCACTGAACATGTAAGCGGGCAGTTGCAGTTCAAAGTTGAGCTCACCTCGACTGGGCCGGATGGTAAATCTGCCTTTCAGCTCTATTTTAACATCCGTTACTGCACAGTGTATTTTCTTTAAATGTGTTTTCATCAATGTGCAAACTGGTCTGCCTGCAGGTGCCTCTCCTGATTCTATCATTGGCATTTCGTCCTTGAATGGAGCTCCAGGGACTCCATCCGATGATGAGGACTTGCCCCACCACCTTCCAGGTGTGGTCTCTGCTGGCCCCTCCCCTACAGGTTCTCAGGGCTCCCAAAGCATGTGGGAAGGCGGAGCCACAGCCTGCCCAGAGAAAGACCTTCCTCTTGTCGGAGCAGAGGGCAGATATATGGAACCTGAAAGCCTTTCGGGCCATGAATTGCTACAGAGGTCACTCAGTGAGGGCCTGGATGCTATTGAGGCCCCTAAAGGCCCCGGTGAAAGACCCTTGGGTGCTGCTTCACCCAAATTACGCTCGAGTTTCCCCACACACACAAGGCTCAGCGCCATGTTACACATCGATTCAGATGAGGATGAGGAGAGGTCCGGCGCCAATGACATCACTCCGGTGCCACTGTCACCACTGCTAATGAATGGAGTACCTCCAGACGTCAGTGGTCCTGAGGAAGACGACCTGTTTCCTGAGCTTCAGCAGGAGCCTGAGCAGCTGGAGCACTCAGTGCTGGAGGAGGAGCCTGAGGGTGCAGGTGCTATGATAGAAGACATCCCTCCTGGGGCAGAAGTGGCCCCGGAGGGTGAGCTTGGTTTGGACTTGGAGGATGTTCTGGAGCCAGACGTTTTCCTTGAAGTGGAGGAGGCTCCATTCGCAGAGGCTCATAATGTTTTGCCAGAGGGTGGACAGGTAGCTGAGCAAGGCAGGGGGCCTGTGGAGGACCCTTCATCAGAGATCGACACCTGCTCAATGGCTACAGCCCCTCAGACAGCGTTCTCATCATCAGAGAGCTGTCCAATCACACTGACCACTGCTGTGGTGAGTTCACTCTCCTTACACGGATTTAACCTTCTGTTTATATCAATTATATTACAAAACTACAAATGTCCTCCGAGACACTGTGAGTAATTACTATTTATTATTTATATATCTCTGATTTATTGGTTAAATAGTTTGTGTATAAAATGGCAGAAAATAGTTCAAAATGTTAATGTCAGTGCTTGAGGTAACATCTTGAAATTGCTAGTTTAGTCCTAATTATAGCTCAAGGACCAAAAGATACTCAATTTACAATGATAAAAAAACAGAAAAGCTGCAAATACACCAGTTTGAGAAACTGTAAACAGCAAATATTTGACATTAAGCTGCTTTCTGTAAAGGATTATTGTACATTGCGTTATTATTTAAAATTTGGTTCCTGTACATTTCCATGTTGGCTAACTGCTTGTTTGCTGCTTTAAGGTATGTCTCATATACATACATTACTCTCAGGGGAACATGTCTGCAAGGAAACCTCAGACCCAATTATCAGATAGAGCAATATTTTAACATATTTTAATAATTCTGTTAACAGTTTATGTTTTATTTTTTTTTATTCTTCATCTCTGACAAATGTATGTAATGATTTTTTTCCCATTTAATTTTCTCTTGTCAGTTTGAAGAACAGTGTGCTAAATTGTACATTACATTAATGTTTGTTCGCGGTCTTCTTCACTGTCTTCTTGACTGTTGATCGGTAGTATGAGAAAAAATGACTTTTGGATATGAACCTTACTGCCTGAGTGCTTGTGCACTTGCATTTGCAGCTTTGTGTGCATGCACGTTGTAATCAAAGCATCTCTAGAGTGCTGCTACATTTCACACAAACAGAACTTAATGTCCACCAAGTGAAACAATCTTTTAGTTCCTCCTAAACTACAGTAGTGAGTTAAATACTTGAAAATCAATACATTTTATCCCATTTGTCAACTGACAAGTAAGATGCAATTGAAACTTAAATCATCATCCATCCATCCATCCATTATCTATACACTGCTTAATCCTCACTAGGGTCGCAGGAGTCTATCTCAGCTGACTCAGGGTGAAGACAGGGGACACCCTGGACAGGTCACCAGTCTATCACAGGGCTACACTTAGAGACAGACAACCAAGTACACTCACATTCACACCTACAGACAATTTAGAATCACCAATTAACCTCAGCATGTTTTTGGATCATTAAAGGATGCAGCACCACAAGACTCTTCTGCAGCACCATCCTCCTACTTTATGGTGGAAAGTTAGTTGGAAATGTTTTTGCCTTTTCGTCTGACTTGTTTTGTTTTCGTAGTGACTTTCTCAGAACAGCGGATGAGTGGGAACCAGTGATCTGTATCCACTTTTCACTGAATCTTTTTTCACAAGCATGCTGCGATTGGTACTAGATGTCACGCGCCAATGCATATTTGCATAAAGTCAAACTTTCTTTTGTTGCCTTGGTGATTTAGCCAATGTTGGCTCGTGTTCTGAGCTGCCGCTGAGATCGTCTGACTTCCTGTAATTTACTGATATTTTGTAGCAGTAGGCGTGGATGCCTTACATATCTCTACACTGTATGTTTCACTCAGTTGATTCAGCTGCAGTTGTGGCATCATCTACAGTACTTAAATCAGTGTGAACTCATGTCAGTCAAATGCGATTCTGTGTCTTTGTCGAATTAATATTATTTTGTCGTTTTCCTAATTGCTTTTTTTGGGGGGGTATTTTGTAGGAACCAGAGGAGGGAGCTGAGACGGCCATAGATCCAGGGGGAGATGTAGAGTCCGGGGCCCCACCAACCAATCAAGCTGTGGATGATGAAGGGGGTGGACAAGCTGCTGCTGCTCCTGCTGCTGCTGCTGCTGCTGCTGCTGCTGCTGCTACCTCTGAGGTTGAAGGACAAGCTGCACCCGCTAGTGAGCAGGTGGAAGTTGAGGAGATCAGTGTTCGGAGGCTGAGCCTGCAGGCTTCAGGGGGCGTGGCCGAAGCCCAGGAAGGGGAGGAGACGAAGCCAAGTGAGGAGGCGGGGTCTGCGGAGTCAGAGCAGGTTACCACAGAAACAGATGGAGAGGAAGGTAGTCAGCTTTACACAAATCTCAAATGCGTCTTTAAAATCACTCGCTTTGGTTTTTTGGGTGAATGTCACAGCCAATAAGGGTGCTTGGTTGGGTCAAATAGTTTAGTCCATTACTAGTGTTGGTCACACAACACTTCTACCTCATGTTTAAACAAAATTCCTGCTGCGTCTTGTGTGTTTTCTGTGTTCAGGTACCCATGTCAACGGCCATCCTGTACGATCGCTTCCTTCTGTGCGTCACGACATCCATCGATACCAACGTGTGGACGAGCCTCTACCTCCCAGTGAGTGTGTGTGTCTGCACGTGCTGTGTCGCTGGTTGATTGTTGTGCGCGTGTAGCAGTGCGTCATTCTGTTCATGTGTCTGTTGTACATCCATGTCTGTTGGACATATGTGTTAGACCTGACAAAACCCTTAAAAAATCAAGCCAACATGAACCCTAGAAAATCCAAAGAATGACTTTATTGATGCAGTGATTCCTCATCTTGTAACCAAACACATTTGAAAGATATAACTAAGATTATATCAAGCTTTGAATTACTTTTTTGTCACACTACTAAGACTCTTTGCGTGACAATGTCAATCAAGGTAACCTGGGTTGTATCCACTCTGGCCTGAAATGATGAATTGCCCTGAACGTTCATGATTCCCAGAGGAACAATCTTAGTGACTTTCAGATGTCCTGGCTTATTATCTGGAGCCACCATGGGGATGATGGTTTTGGGTTTGGAGTCAGATGTGTCAACTGATATTGGATGAAATGCTGTATTTGTAACTAAATGTATTTGAAGGATATATGCATAGACATTCCCTCTGTTTTTAATGCAAGATGCTAGCATGCATGATGGTAAACATTATCAGCATTATACATGGTAGATGTTATCATTTTAATATGTCTTGATTCCACTGTACATAACTAACTGTATACAGTATATTCCATAGTTAGTAGTACACTTGTGTTTCTGGTGCAGGTAATAAATACATTTTGATCAGAGAGATGAATGTATGAGAGTGATGCTACAGTGAACTCTGCACTCTGCAAAAGGGAACTCTGACCTGCAAATCTGTTGGAGCTGGCTGGAAATTGTAGCAAAACAGGAAACACAGACTTGAATGTGGCCATTTTACTGTTTATTGGAACGAAATGGAAAAAGAAAAAAATCTGATCTAAAATGTATTGGACTACTAATGAAGATCCTGAAGTGTGTTAGTTATTTCTTGGGAAGCTTCATCTTTAATTTTTACAGTTATACGTCCGCAAGGCACTAAACACCTACTTTGTATCCATTATTGATTGCCTCTCAGACTGGGAGGCTCGGATCGACAGCCATGGAAGGATCTTCTTTGTGGACCACGTGAACAGAACCACCACGTGGCAGCGTCCCACTGGACCACCTGCCCCACAGGGCCTGACCCGCTCCAACTCCATTCAGCAGATGGAGCAGCTCAACCGCAGGTGGGTTTAAAAAAAAAAAGAGAAATCATCATAACTGGAATAGTCTAGATTTGTAAGTAGTGAGCAGAGACCACCAATGAGTGTGTGTATATGTTTAATATGTGACTAAATCAGAGTCATCAGTCGCGGCTTTTAATACTCAAGAAAGGCAAAACAAAACTTGGTGTTAACTAAACTGGGATCTCAAAGGTGTTTCATTTCTCATGTGTACTCTCATGTCTTTTTATCAGGATATTGCCCGTGGTTGTCTTCTTACATCAGAGCTAAACAATTAATTGATTTTAAGTAGACATCAGGATTTGAAACTATTCAATTAACAAATCACAAAGACTATCAATTTATAATATGCATTAAGCAGCACATCTGGAAATTAAACTGTTGTGGGGTTTTAGAAGTCATCCTCGTTGTGCGACCTTTCCTGGCATCTTGTGGTAACATTTAGTCACATGTTACAATCAGGACCACACTATTACAAAGTGAACTCTGAACCCAAGCGTGACGAAAATCAAATCGCAATGTTTGTCAGGAAAAATCACATTTAGATATTTTCCCCAAGTCGTTCAGCCCTACTGTGTTTGTTTTTATTTTGGGATTTTTGAACAAATAAACCCTTGAATGAACGAAGATGTCCAAAGAGGAGGAGTGCTTCTGTATTTTGCTCTCTTTGCTAAAGAGGCCTCAATTTTATTCTTTTCTTTGATTTTCCTAAAAAGCAGTTGCACTCCAAGACTCTGTTTTTTTGGTGAGCTGGTGAAAAACTGTACTTCATCTGTTGCTCTTGATCCCAGATACCAGAGCATCAGGAGAACCATAACCAACAGTGATCGTTCAGAGGAAGCCCCAGTTGACCTGCTTCCTGAACCAGAAAGTGAACTGATGCCCCACTCCATTTCTGGTACGTCTCAGTGGACTTATAACAGACAAATGTAGAAATATTTTTACATACATGTATATATAAAAAGAACTCCGAATTATTTTTGAGAAAAAAATATGTGTCCCTCTACATGAGTCAAGATTCATCTTTTAAAATACTGTTATAAGCCATGAGTCTGAAAACTGTATATAGACAAAGACTTTTAAATGGCAGTAGTCTGCAAAGATGTCTTCTTTTGCGTCACTTGCGCTGCAAAATTCTAGATGTAATTTTGAAACTCTTCAGATCTGCTTTTGTGTAGCTTGTTTTTGTACAACAGCCTCACACGTTTTGTGTTTTCACGGCATAAACTGCTTTGGTTTGTGTCAAGCTCTGACTTTTATTTGTCAAATCTATTACAGAATACAGACGAGAAAGCGCAGTCGCTCACTCCAGTGGTCGCTCGCGCCTCTCCCTGCTGCTCCAGTCGCCAAGCGCCAAGTTCCTGTGCAGCCCCGACTTCTTCACCGTGCTGCATTCTAACCCTGTCAGTCTAACACGTTTATAACAAAGACACATTTAAACCTCAAGAAGCAGTTCTATTCAACAAATGTCACTTTGAGCTCTTATGATGCTGGTCAGAAAAAAAAAATTGATCTAAACTTTAACTAGCTCAGGGTGTATTAGAGAGAATTGGTTTCTGTGCAGGTTTTAGAAGTTAACGACAAAATACAAAGACATTTTTTCATGTGTTGATTTCTAGACCAAACAATTATTTCATCCATTACTTCAACCTTTATTTAACTTGGAGCACATTGAGGTACAGATGTATGTCCAATGCAGTAATAGTAAGTAAATAAGAAATATACTTATTATACACTTGATTAAACAGGAATTTTAAATTTTCAAAAAAAAAAAAAAAGGAAATGATTCTATAATTTAACCAGTAATCAGTCAATAACTTGCACCTGTAGTCAGATACAGATGTTCATATGGAAATGTGATCAGTTGAAAGATGGCTAAAAGATACCAAAGTTTAATTTCAGGGACTTTCCATGAGGTGCCTCTGGAGATAGGTTTACATGTAGTGCTGCTCATTCCAGCACATTGTGTGCACCCTTGAGCTCCAACCCATGTGTTGAATGTATTTCCTTCCTTGGATGCACGTCACATGACAACAGAACGCTGCTCAGACAATCGGCTCCATAATGTACAGCTCCACAGCACACCTTTCTGTTTTCTAGCACAATTCTAACATGTCGTCTCAGAGCATGCAGAACTGATCCTGCACTAGATATATAAGAACATAATTCAAAAACAGTTTTCCATCCTGTGCGAATGGACTGCAATTGAGCCCGAAGCTGGTTCTCCTGTCGGTCTCCTGTCTCTTTCTGATCACCTCGTTTCTCTGCCCTCTCTGCTCAGAGTGCCTATCGCATGTTTACGAGCAACACCTGCCTGAAGCACATGATCAGCAAGGTGCGTCGAGATGCTCATTACTTTGAGCGCTACCAGCACAACCGCGACCTCGTCACCTTCCTCAACATGTTCTCCAACAAGCAGCTGGAGCTTCCCCGGGGCTGGGAGATGAAGCACGACCATACTGGGAAGGTGTGTTTGACATGTGACTTTTGACATGGGATAACTCTGACCCTTAAGGTCACTTGTTTCCAGTGACTGTAATCTCCTTTCAGCTGACCAATAGAGTTTTAATCCCTACTTCAATTGTACTGGATGTGAGGATTTCTGATGAGTTTATCCATACGTGACTATTGATTTGTACATTTCAATCCTCAGCCCTTCTTCGTGGATCACAACTGTCGCTCCACGACCTTCATTGACCCACGGCTGCCCCTCCAAAGTTCTCGCTCCACCGGGCTGCTGGCCCACCGCCAGCATCTGAGCCGCCAGCGCAGCCACAGTGCTGGGGAGGTGAGAGACTACTCCCCACTGCAGCACTTGTCACCTGACATCAACTTAAGGCTCACACAGATAATGTTAATAGAGACCAATTACAAAAATGCTTAGTGAGTTGCTCTGTTGTGGGCAGAGCCGGGGGTTCTGTAGTGAAGCCATCAGAATGTTTTCTTTTACACTCAGAATATGTTCGAATACCACAGGACCACATCGGGATTTCAGAATGCAGTTACCCTCATCCTTCCAGATATCCCACTGTATTATGTAAATAACTGAGGTTCTTTATAGACATGTCGAACAGTTGATTGTTTTTATGTTGATACGAGGGATGGCCCAAACCTTTGGCTGATAATTGCTTCTGGCTTGTTTACATTCATCTCTTTCAAATCATTTAGGTCCTATATAAAGCACTGATGAGCATCACTCAATCATTGTCGTACTAGCAGTGATACGTTAGTCCGTTTCACCACAAACACCAGGGATCACACTGAATGTGATATAAAGCTCCTGTTGCCTCACAAATCCATACAACCCCCACCACTGCTGGGTGCCGTTCTCTGTTGAGGGTAAAGAGTTTGGATAGGTCTCTTATTAGGAAAACATTTGTGTATTGATGCTAATGCAACGGGGACTGTCTTTGTTCTTCATGCACCTTCATGCAGTCTTTTTGCAGTGTTCTGACATCAGAAACTATTGACAAATAAGCCTTTTAATACAAATGTACATAGTTATTTCACAGTGTGTCATTTTACCCATGATTGACCTGCTGGGTTTGACTTTGTGACACACGTAATCCCTTTCTGAAGATGCTTTTTAAAATACTTATATATTCATCAATGAGGTAATTCTAAGGTTTTATGGTGATGGTGCGCCTATTTGAAGCTAATTCAAATATCTGCAAGTTGTTTTTTGTACCGTACTGGCATGAACTGAAACAACTTCTGGGTCTGGGTGATGCTACATCTGTGTCAAACCAAACAGTGGGCAGTATGTGAAGAGAAACTAAATCTGTAAGGCGGAAATGAAATGTATATAATTAGCTGCTTTACCGGATGTATGGCTGCAAACTGACCGCTGCAGCGTCTTTTAATATCAGGTCAGGGAGAGGGGGGACGTAAAGAGAGAGAAATGCTGAGACAATGCCAGACAATAAAAACACGTCAGTGAGAGCAATAAAAACATATTGCAGCAAATTAAATGATGTCGACGCGACCACAACACGACAAAAGAGCAGCATGTTATTTTTCTCTCAATTAGACCTTTCTGTTGTCGTTGCTGTATAGCAGGTCCAGTCCACTGTCTGTGTGAAGCAGACAGTGATATTATTATGGAGTTATACATTTTGTTTACCTAAAAACCTGAGGGTAATCAGCCCAGCATCAATGTATCAGAGCTTAATTGCTTGTTTACATCTGTAGTATCACCACGCTAAATCCAAAACTTACAGTGATGCAACATTTTGCGCCCTTAAAGCATAATTTGCATTTCGTACAAGCACCCCCCCCCCCATGGTATGCTTTGGAAACTCATATCATAGTTATCCCAAGGCTGCAGGGTGGCGCAGTTGGTTAGCACTGTTGTCTCGCAGCAAGAAGGTTGCCGATTCCCGGAATCTTTCTGCGTGGAGTTTGAATGTTCTCCCCGTGCAGCGTGGGTTCTCTCCGGGTTCTCCAGCTTCCTCCCACACAGTCCAAAAACATGTTGAGGTTAATTGGTGATTCTAAATTGTCCGTAGGTGTGAATGTGAGTGTGCTTGGTTGTCTGTCTCTAAGTGTGGCCCTGTGATAGACTGGTGACCTGTCCAGGGTGTCCCCTGCCTTCACCCTGAGTCGGCTGGGATAGGCTCCAGCCCCCCCGGGGGCTTAAGCGGTGTATAGATAATGGATGGATGGATAGTTAACCCTCTGAACTTCATGTAGTTTCTGAGCGAGTTTGTTCCTGTTCCATTATCCCTCACTGTGAGCCCGTTTTTGACTTCAATATAAAATCCTGCACCTTTAACAGCACAACTATGGCTAAAAATAAAAATAACTCAACAATATCTTCTTTGCAGTAAAACAAAATAAAGAAAATATGAAAGTTTTATTTATTTATTTTTTTGATTATTTGTTTTACAAAAATGTAAAAACCTGATTGTACAACATTTTTCCAAGTTCCCACAAGTGTTACCACTCATGAAAAAACAGAGAATGCGCATGCAGGATATATTTTACTATCTCTACTAAGGAGGAATTTCACACTCCACAATGCACATTCATTCTTTAAAGATATTTCAAGTTGCTACTCTCCATACCGTTTTTGAGCCATGTTGCATTTATTTTTTAGATCAAGTTTTATTTCAGTCTCTCTCATTTGTATTCATACTTCTCTCCTCACTTCTCTGTGTAGACACAGCCTGCAGTTCAGCCAAATCATCACTGACTTTTTGTCACGTGCCACAACAAAGCCATGGTTTCATTCATGGTTTCTCAGTTGCACTGAGGGGCACAATGAATTTTTTAGTTTTATGGAAACTTTTTGATTTTGAATAAATATCTGTCAGCTTAGATTTGGTTAATTTTCCCGACAGAACTGGATGTCTGTGGGAGCTGTAAATTAATTTTTTTTTAAATCCAGTGATTCTTTCTAAATGGTGTCATTTTGGGGATTAAAGATAGCGGGTTTTTAACCTGCTGCCAGATTCTGGGGTTCAGAGGATTAATTGTGACAACTGGGTTGAGTTGAGGTCAGTGCTGACTGATGACTGGGTTGGTCTCAGAACTAGGATGCGACCTGAACTGTAGTGCGTCCTTTTGTCACAGGTGGTGGATGACTCTCGCCAAACCAACCCACCCGTCATGCCCCGCCCCTCCAGCACCTTCAGCGGCTCCAGTCGAAGTCAGTACCATGACGTGGTGCCTGTGGGTAAGTCGGACAGAATGAACATCCGTGGCTACGAGAGTAAAGCGATAAAGCACAAGACATATATCCTTGATTTTCTCCTCTTTATCCTCCAGCCTACAATGACAAGATAGTGGCGTTTCTACGGCAACCCAACATCTTTGAGATTCTGCAGGAAAGACAACCTGAGCTTGCGAGGAACCACTCGCTCAAGTATGCATCTCTCTTCCTTCGTCTTAGTGTTTTTTCTCTTTCTCTGCTTCCCTTTTTAACCTCCCTCTCTCCTCCTCTGTGGCCTTGCTCACCTCCAACACCTCCATTATCATCCTCATCAGTCATCCTGAATACATGGTTAACCTTTAATCCTAATGGATAGTGTCTGTTTAGCCCCTGACATGCGTGTGTGTGTTTGCAGGGACAAAGTGCAGTTCATTCGCAGCGAGGGAGTCAACGGCCTGGCTCGCCTCTCCAGCGACGCTGACCTCGTCATGCTGCTGAGGTGAGTCGTGCCGGAGTGTGATTGTGACACGGCGCAGAGACCGTTGGTCAGAATTACAACCAATTATATATCCTTCTTCAAAATTGGTAGCTTATGTCACCTTTTTAATTATTGCCCTTTGATCCGACGTGTTTGCACACATGGTAATTTAAGCTGTAAGTAGCAGTTACAGTCACGTGCTGAGTCATGCCACATGTCTTTAGTCGCTGTAATAGCTGCCTTCTCAGCCAGCCCTATTTTGTTTTTACATAAGCATCAGCAGCATTACTCTTCTATTACTCCTCACCCTTGTGTATGTGAATGTATGTGTGTGTGCGAGAAAGTCTAATTCCCATCTATGCTAATGCTACACTGCTCTGAGCTGTGTGGTTTCTTATCAGTACTTCATGTGTGTGTGTGTTTCTGACCGTGCTCTGTGTGCACGCCCCTCTCTCTCTCTCTCTCTCTCTCTCTCTCTCTCTCCTTCAGCTTATTTGAGGAGGAGGTGATGTCATATGTACCGCCGTTACTCCACCCAGGTTACTGCATCTCCTCGCCTCAGAGCTCCCCTGGTAGGTCTCTGTCTCGCTCTCTGTCTGCATCACACCAACCCCAACAGCTTTATAGGCATGATACACATATCTTACCTTTATTAAATCTTCTCCTTTTATTACAAAGAATCTAATAAAAGGTTTGTGTCTCTTAGTAAATAACCTCTTTTCATATATGACAGAGATTGATGTCAGGCTTAACCTAAAAGATGAATACACTCACATAAGACGTGAATAAACTCTTAGAAGAAATCCAGCTCACATTCCCTTTTAACTCTACATACAGAATTACTACAGTAAACTACAGTCACCTGACCTGATTCAAAGTACGTACATATCAAAGAACTATAAACAATTTAAGTAAAAGGAAACTGAATAAAGTGTCGTCGATACAAACACTTCTCTTCAGCTCACCTGTCACTGTTCTAATGTCAGTGTCTTTGTCTGTACACCTCTAATCTTTTAACCACAACACTGCCAGATGAAGCGATGGGTGTGTTTGTCTCTCAAATTAATGAAAGCTTTAACAGTCTGATACAAAACAACAATCCAGGATTAACCTGCATACACAACTTCCGTTTTTTTTTTGATTGCACATCCATTTAAACCTTACCCAGTTTTCACTAGAGATCATTAAAGTTCCATTTTATTTCCAAGCATTACCAAAATATATCTCCACACAAAGTCTGTATTGCTCTGAAACCTTCTTTTTGACATTCATTGTACACTTTTCCTTCCCCTCTCCTTATGTTCTATGTCTTTCTCTTTCTGTATCTGATTTTCTTTCTCATTTACGTCTTAGGCACTCAGCGAGCTAATGCCCGAGCTCCTGCTCCCTATAAGCGAGATTTCGAGGCTAAACTGAGGAACTTCTATCGAAAGCTGGAGACAAAGGGTTATGGACAGGGACCCGGGAAAGTCAAGTAGGTTTCATCACCACATAGAGAATTGTCTTAACAAGTGCTGATCTAGAAAACAGTGTAAAAGTAGTGACTCAACCAATGGTTAGTGCCATGTTTGCTGTTCTAACACCTAAAGTGGATCAGTTTATGGTTCAGAAGGACACAGCAGGGTTGTTTTGAAACAGATAAAACACTGGGTAGCGCAAGCAGTGATATCTGCCATGACTGAATGAAAAAAAGGCAGAAGGAAGCTAGTAATATTTTATTTTTTATTTTTATTGTTCACAGGACCATGAAGGAATTGATCCTAACTACAAAGCCTGATGTGTCTTATTCCTCTGTGCCACAGAGCTCCATTGTTGTGCAAAAACAATTAAAAACACATCAGTGAGCTACAGCTTTGCACTGTGTGACATGTTCGTTTATTGCCACGAACGCACACTGTAGTTTATTTCGACCCAATCCCTCAAACACATCCTGCTGTTGTAAATACTCACCAGAGCTCCAAATGTAAATTAATTTGCTGCTCAAAATACTCGCAGACAAATACGCTGTATCCTCTCTTGATTAACGTTTGCTAAAAGCTACAGTGTCCAGCTGCTTTGGGAAATTACTAAGCCTGTTTTTCAAAAAAATCTAACTATATATTTGTGCTATTTTTATAGATGCTAATGTGAATGAATGAACAGGCTCGGGCAAGGAGCCACACACAGATTAGGGAGGTCAGAAAGGACTCAGATGGACTGACTCATTGTTGGGTTTGATCTTTTCATGGGATTTGGTGACGCTAGCCTTATCCTTTGATATCCAACTTTATCAGACAGGATTTTCAGTGTCGTCAATATTAATACTTTTGCATTAACTTGTCTAGTGTTGGCTGTCCAGCTTCAGTCAGATCTGCAGGATAAAGTTACCAACATGCTTTTATGCTTTTTCCAGTTGTGTGTGGCACAACTGCAAATTATCTTCTTTTGGCATTATTGCCATTATTGGCAATATTGATTTTTTTTTGGAAAATTCAGACGCATTGCCTACTAGCTGAAGTTAATTAATAAAACAACACTACGTTCTTTGCTAACCCAAAAGTGTCAGGGATGATATTATTGGATTGAGTGCATGCTTTGTTTGTGTGTGCTCCTAGACTCATCATACGCCGAGACCACCTTCTGGAGGACGCCTTCAACCAGATCATGTGTTACTCCCGTAAAGACCTCCAGAGGAGTAAACTCTACGTCAGCTTTGTAGGCGAGGACGGGTGAGAAAGACACATTTTGCTCCCGTGTTATTTCAATATCAGACTTCAGACAAAGCAAGTGTGAGATGTGTGTCTTTCCTTTCTGTAAATAATCCAAGGAAGATTTGCTCAGCATTCATTCTTATCTTGAGCTTCAAAAATGATTATTTCACACACATCTGAAGCCACAGACTCCCAGTAAACCCACAGTGTTTGTGTGGACGAGTACTTGTGACATCATCATGTAGTATTTAATGCATTCTTTTGATTTATCTACAACATTTTTTTAAAAAAGGAAAAGTTAAGCTACACTTAATTTACACTAAAAGGCTTTGTTATTGGCTATAATTATTTTTTAAGTTGCTATCATTGTATCCGCTTGCATTAAAAATTTCATCTCACTTTAGCTGACGTGTTAAAATAGAAGATGAAGCAGAACAAATTCTTGCTAAAAGGCTTAATGCATTTTGGGAAAACACAAAAAAATTGTCAAGTTAGATAACTTAAAACTAAACAAAGGAGACAGAGCTCCTTGGACCAACAGTGATGATTAGTAATTGGTTGTTCGGTACATTCACACTTCTGCCTGGCTGCTGATGGGTCACATGAAGTTCCTGCTGTCAATCCAGGGAGCAACGTGAGGGAATATTCACTAAGAGGGAGTTAAGTTGCCTGAAAAATCACCAGACTTGTCTCGAGTTGCTCAAAAATTATCAATAAAACGCTCTTAAATGTCACCACATCTAGAAAGAAAACTGCTAAGCTGGTGACACATCCTTTGCTTATCAGTTCATTTATCATTTTGTGTCCTTTCCTTATTTCAAATGCACAAAGGGTCAGTGATATGCAGACTGTTGTCCCAATTTCTGCAAAATCCAATAAAATCTGATCCTGCTTTGATTGCACAGTTTTTGCAGAAGAACAGCAGAATTAATACTGACTCAGACCAAGATTTATACATATGTATGCATTGTGGGATGTGTGTTGCAGGTTGGACTACAGTGGACCCTCCAGAGAGTTTTTCTTCCTGGTGTCGAGAGAACTGTTCAACCCGTACTACGGACTGTTTGAGTATTCAGCCAATGACACATACACTGTCCAGATCAGCCCCATGTCTGCCTTTGTAGACAACCATCATGAATGGTGAGGCTTCTAATAATCTATGCATGTCTCTGTGTCTGTCTTGGTGATTGTATATGTTTGTTGAGGCTCCTGTGCTGACTGTAAAGCGTTGATTCTGTTCTGCCCTGACTGCTGCGTGCTGATCCCAAATTGGAAGCAATTTGCAGGGTGCTGTGTGGAAATTTGGATCAGCAATCTTTGGCTCACCAGTCAGTTTTGCTTCAGTGATTGGACAGATACATGGATGACCAGACTAATGAATGTATGGGTCAACACTAAGACAGAGAAATTATCAGCACACGCTGTGAAATCAGATCTTCAGGATTTTTATTGTCACATTGGACAAAACTTAAGGCAGCTATTAGGCTAAAGATTATCAAGTCAATGCCTGCCTTTTGTTCCCGTAGAGACAATATGTTTGATGCTAGAGACGTTTACAAGGCAGATAAGATAAAGATGCATCCTTAAAGTGAGAGGTAGATGCTGCGGGACTTATGAAGCTACACAACTCCTCATCCTCTCCTGCTGGTTGGGTTCTGTACAGCAGACTTCTGCACTGTTCCAACTCAGCGCTTTGCTCTCACAGTAAATCTTGGGGATTCTCATTTCTTGTCATTACTATGTCACCATCTGGTGCGTCCTCAGTTGGGTAAATGAGCTTCAAATTGTTCTTAAGCCTGCTAGATGCTACATGAAACACTCACACACAGACTGACTTGCAGAGGTTTTTTTTTTTTCTTTCACAGGAAAACAAATAATCTGTTTACTGCTTTGTTAAGAAAGGGTAAACCCACATCATCAAAGAAGGACATTCCCAACATTTGACCTGAGAAATGATTTGAATTCAGTCCAGTTCTGATGCCTGTGTTTTCCATGTTGTGCCCAGGTTTCGCTTCAGTGGACGCATCTTGGGGCTGGCTCTAGTTCATCAGTACCTGCTGGATGCGTTCTTTACTCGTCCTTTCTACAAGGGGCTTCTTCGCATGTAAGTCCCTCAGCCTGCTTCCCCCTGACTTCCCGTCATAAGTCAGCCTCCAGGGTACCACTACTTCCACTCATACGCCCTTCACTGACCGTTTAAGACCTTGCTGAGAATGTTTCAGTCAGATCCTCTCAGTCAGCAGCTGGCTGCAGTTTCTATCAGTAGGAGCAGCACCCTCATTAATAGCTTAGTCCAAACAACCTAAAACCCTGCCAAATGTCTGCACTGAGAACAGATGTTGTAATAATAAGGTTTCTTAACCTCTCCAGCAACAGTGATCCTTTCTTGGCTTCGTCATTATTGCATAGACAAGCATTTAATAAACAAACGGAAATTTGTGTTGGCCAGTATACTGCTGACTTGCAGGAAAATGTGTAGAAAATAATCCATAAGAGATTTTTGTGTTTAAATTTTTTTTTTAAAGTATTGCCCAGTGTAATAATCCTATTTTTTTAATACTTCAGTACAAGAAGGAATCCAAGTAGATGTTTTCAGTGTATCCATACTATTTATGGTGCATATTCACTCAAATGTAAAGAGATACAACCAAGAAAAAAACCCAAAACTATAAGTCATGCTGCCCAAGAACATGCTTGGTCGCACAAACAGCATGATCTGATTCTGTGCAGCATTAACTTAATCTGAAAATAACAGTGATATATTAAATATCTGGATGAAATTTGTAGGGCCTAGCATAAGGGAGTGAAAAGTGAGAAAAAACAGACAATAGATCAAGTGTTATAAAGAGGAATGTTGAGGGTGTTATAGTCGATGTTCTGATGTTCAGAATGTGCAGTTACCTTCATATAACCTGACTTTACTGTAAAAATGTTATCTCTAAGCGTGTGTTTCGACCTCTACTTTTATTCATTATCACTGTGCCTCTGTAAACATCTCAACACCCTACAAACTGGCATGGTTCATCTCAAGGAGTTTTGTCCTGATGCATAATAAATTTGAGCGAACCTATTTTCCTGCCCGCTGTCTTACGCTGCTATACTTTGGGTAATTAACCTTCAACCTCACTTCTTACAATCAGCCGTGGTTTATGACGCATCAATACCTTGTTGACCTCTCGGTGACCCCTGGTAAACCTTCCATTCATGCAGTCCCTGTGACTTGAGTGACCTGGAGTTCCTGGATGAAGAGTTTCACCAGAGCCTGCAGTGGATGAAGGACAACGACATCGAAGACATGCTGGACCTCACCTTCACTGTCAACGAGGAGGTCTTTGGACAGGTATGTACGGCTGAATAAGACAAGCCTCCGTACATTTGTTCAATTGGGACAGCGTCCTGTTAGAAATAGATCTGCATATAAATTTCATAAACCCCGTCTGCCTGTGATACTGCAGATTACAGAGAGAGAGCTGAAGCCTGGCGGGGCTGGTATCCCTGTCTCAGAGAAGAACAAAAAGGAGTACATCGAGCGAATGGTCAAGTGGCGTATAGAGAGAGGAGTGGCCCAGCAGACGGAGAGCCTGGTCCGAGGCTTCTATGAGGTACAGCACAATTATACTGATGTTGGAAACGTAAAAAATGGGCTGTTTAAGCCTGTCCTCAGGTGCCCACATAAATAGCTTGATCTAATCATCCCTCATGTTCACACTGGCTATTTCAAGATACCGTCCTCATGTGCTGCTATTATAAGTGATGACAAAACCCACAGTCTTTTCAGTTAAATTATATTAGAATGGGATCTTTCAATAGCCAGTATGTGCGGGGAAAATAACAGCAAACCAAACCTACTTCACATGATGCATGCAGTTACCTGAGTACTGTTTTAGGACAGATTTGAAAAACTGTGAACAAATTCTTTGTTGAAGCCTTGCGTTTTAAGTACTACTTTCTTCTTCACGGCACATAATGGCTGTAATATACTCTGTGACAGGATGGTTGATCAATAGCGGTGACGCAGTGTGGCTGCGTCATTGCATTAGCTTGCTGAAAATCCCTTTTTTTAATAGCGGTACAAACTCCGACTGACATCTGGCATTTGCAGCGCTGGATGATTGTGCTTTAAGCAGTAAGCTGGTGTCACAATATATTTCAGCTAGTAAGGCTAAAAATACTTCTGATCAAGCCAAAAGAGCAAATGACAAAGTAGCAGTGCACTTCAGTGAACTGAACAGTGACACATGAGCTCTTCGGTAGACATCTGTGACGTTCGCTCACTCAAACAAACGTACTTGTCTTGGTGAAGATTAAACCGATTCATGAAAATAAATCACATCGATTACTTACAAGTATCTGCTCCGTGCCATTTATGGATGCAGCAAATGTGGTTAGGCTCAAATGACAGCTAAACTTGTGGGTGTATTCTTTGAACTATTAGTGAGAATGCATTCTAATTTAACCCAGTAGGAAGATAGATGTTGACATCTGATAGCCCACAGTCCTGCAGGCTGTGAACGCATGACAAAGTGAAAGAGGAGTGGACTGTAATCTGGACAGGTGTTTATATTCAGCTATTTCCTTTTGTGTTTAGATAAATAGTGCAACCCCAACCCCTACTTAAATCCCTTTCCTGGCAAGATGACAGACAACCAGGCCAGTTGCCCGCCCTGGTATTCTAAACAAGTCCAATCCCATATTTACTGTAAACAGGCTGATGGGAAGTTTCCCCACAGTAGTGTGTGGCCGTGTATCTCCACGACATTGATCTACAGTAGCTGCATTGTCTCAACGCTCTATCTGTGATAAAAACATATGCTGTGCTATATCTTCATGTATTTCACTCATTCCCATGTATGTGCCTGTGTTTGCTTATTAGGTGGTGGATGTGCGACTGGTATCTGTGTTTGATGCCAGGGAGCTGGAGCTGGTTATTGCAGGCACTGCAGAGATCGACCTGGCAGACTGGAGGAACAACACCGAGTACAGAGGAGGTATGTAAAGCTCGAGGGCAGCAGTGAGGCAAGAGAGCAAGAGATGCAGATCAAAGTGTTTGTGGCGCACTGACAGCAACGTGATTAAATTAGCTAAGTCAAATACATACGCTCGCTCCGTTCCTGCGGTACATTCATTCACAACTTGAAGCTCCAAACGTGCAGCCACTAAACCTCTGCCAAGAGCAGTCGGGCATTAGATGCCTTGCTCTAGAGCACCTCCGTTCCCCCTTCTCATTTATTTTGTAGTGTCTTTCAACTGGTCCTGTGATTCAATCCAGCAATCTTCCTCACCTCTAGAGAGATACAAGAAAAAAAACAAAGCGTCCTTGTCATGAAGAGGACTGTTTTCACACTGACTTAGTCTAACCACCAGTGCCCACTGGAGGCAGCTGTTGGACCAGTCTGCTGCCATTTTAACCAAAGTATTCATGTCCACTGAATGAATGAGAAGAACCTTCTCTACCACCTTTACAAACTGGATCTCCGTTTTTTTTTTCTTTTAAATATATTTACTGATACTGATGCACCTAATTTGTTACTAACTTTGCATTTTCACACATAGATGAAAACTATAACGCTATTTCCCATGTTGTATTATTTAAAATGTACACAGTTTTGGAGATTGAACCACACTAGGGATCAAATGCCAGGACATATAAGCCTCTTCTCTATCTATTTTAATGATTGTAATCTGCATTGTGTGAGTCCTCTAACTCTAAGAGTACTAACGTCAGTACTATAGCACCCACTTTTCCATCCAGGTACCCACACTAAATTTTGCTAATTTGCTCTCTCAGTGAAGAAGGAGTTGGAGTGTTCGGATTTTCTTTGAGCTGAGGAGGAATAGAAAATTAACACACGAGAGAATCCGCAGGTTGACCTGCTGCCTGGATCTTTACTCCACATCATCGACACTTTTCTTGTTTCCTGTCTGCCTCTACTGCAATTATCCAATAAAAGCAAAAAAACCCAATAATTTAAAAAAAGTTAAATTCAGGGGCTCGCTTGGCAGTAACAGTAACACTGATCATAAAAGAGCTGTAAACACATGCACAAAAAATGTCTGCAAAACCACTCTAAACACTAATAAGAACCCAACTACTAACTACTATCTCCTCCAACATACACAGTTTTGTTGTTTCTCATGCTCCTGTCAGAGAGAATTGCTGTCAAACACCTGAAGTTGTTTGTGTTAAATGTCAAAATGGGTCCAAACCAGAGAATTTTGATTAGATCAGTTTATCTAACTTAAATTTCCTTTAATTAACCGAAAAACACGAAACACACATTACTTCTTGAAATTATTGATTTTTTAAAAATTACTTACTCCACAATGAATAATGATTCCTCAGTTTGAGAAATAATTTCATTACTTATTTAACAATTGTATTAGACTTAATGTACTATATAATGAGATGGAAACTTTTGGCATTAGTGCTGTTTAATTATTGCAGTACAGATTTTGTACAGTACCAGGATGCAAGTGCCAGTGTACAAAGCATTTGTAAGAGATCACATTAAAAGGCTTTTTAAGGGTCTGGCCAATAGAGTTGAAAAGCCGCCAGCAGCTGGAAGACAAGAGAACTCAAACTGACAATCGGCCATGACTCAGTGTCAGGCTCTTTTAATAGAGGAATCCACTGAGACTGACAAAACTGCTCCGTCCATTAAACATTAAACAGCAGAGCCCATTCAAAAATCACAGTAGAAGAAGGGTGGGGTGGAAGGTGGAGAGGAGACGAGAGGAACAAGGGGACGGAGACCTTATTGGTTATTCATCTGACTCATGCGCCATCATCATCTATCTCCCTTCAGGTTACCATGACAACCACATAGTGATTCGCTGGTTCTGGGCAGCTGTGGAGAGATTCAACAATGAGCAGAGGCTGAGGCTGCTGCAGGTAGGGCACGTGGGTGACCGCATGCACACAGGCTGCCCCCATGTGGAGGCTGGCTGCTGAGCCGCGTTTACTTCCTTATATGACAATACACAAGCTTTCAGCTCGATAAAACTGCAGAAATAGGTTATTTCAGTCTTTCTTTTATCTGAATATATTGTACAAAGTGCATTCACATATCCTCAGTTTTAACAAGACAACATATTTTTTCAGTTTACAGTCATCCTCAAATGTATTCATACCCTTCCATTAAAGAAAAGGCGAAATTCACAATAGTCACTCACAAAACTAGACACTGGAAAAAGTAATAACAAATAAAAATTTGCTGAATTATAATTTAGTGAAATAAGACATTGCTTTTAAATTGTGTTTGAAAAGAATAAAAAAAAAAAAAAAAAAAAAAAACTGCTCCGGACGAATTAGAGCACTTTGCTGATGAGCAGCGGGCCAAAATCAAAATAGCTGTCAACAGGTACAGAAGTCTGATTGAGAGTTACAGAAAACACATGATAGTGTGTTTAATTGTGTTGAACCACAATCCAAAAGCAGTGTCATGATTTTCCTTACATTTTTATTTATTATTACTTTCGTCAATTTCAACTTATTTCAGTGACAGATGTTTATTTCCTTCTTTAATGGGAGGGTATGAATACATGTGAGGACGACTGTACATCAGTTTTAGGGCATCAAGTGTTTCAGAGGCTTTCATACTTTTCCTGACTTGTGTGTCCCTCCTCTCTCTAGTTTGTCACAGGCACCTCCAGTATTCCCTATGAGGGATTTGCCTCTCTACGGGGCAGTAATGGACCCCGCAGGTTCTGTGTGGAGAAGTGGGGGAAAATCACCTCCTTACCCAGGTAAGATCTGATGGGATGGCTATGTAGCAGGGCTGCACAATATGTCGTTTCAGTATCAATAGTGCATCACAGGAAGTGCGATGTGAAGTAGGAAAATTAACTCAAACACTTCTACAAGAGATCTAATCTACAAGAAAACTTTGTCTGATAGAACATAATATACAGCAGTTTTATAGTTCTTGGATAAACAGGTTTTTAAAAAACTTTATTTACAAGACAGAGTTCGTTGACATGCAGGCTCCACATGTGCACAGCAAAATGGACGAAGCACAGGAGACAGAAAAGGAAGGTTTGGTTGCAAAAAGAAACACAACGTCAGTCGTAGCGCCACACAACTAATGGAATATTAATCACTGTCATGACTTAAATGAACGTAATCGACTGAGATATCGTATCTTAAAATGGTCGTAGAAAACAGGCCATGTGTAAAAAATTATCACTTGGTTTCGACATGGGTTAATGTGGCATTAGAGCGCCTTATTTCACTTTTCCAGAGTCATGCTTTGGTCTCACACCTGTCTGAGCTGCTGCAGTAACTGAGTGGAGACTAGAAGCTTGTCTGTGTACAGCTGCCCAGCTAGCTTCGACTGTACCCTGCAGGTGAGGCTTTTCAGGAACATCAGTAAATCGTAGTGACTATTGATCAGTAAATGTTAAGCAAGTGAGGCTTTTTGGGTACAGTTTTATTTATATTTTACCTCCAGGATGTGCACTGAATTCAGGTGATGATTGTTTTATACAGATTTGTGTATTAGCAGTAATGTAGCACAACACGTAAGTGAAAGAAATCTAATTATTTTCTCTCTAAAATCAGTAAGTAATTTTGACAAATAAGCCAATTGTAATTTCAGTATTGATCAAAAAATAACTCTGATGATGATTTTGGTCATAACATGCAGCTTTAGTCAGTTGTATGGAAATATTAGAGATGATCTTGATCAAAAACAGCTGCTCTGTCTTGTAAATGCTGCCACCGCACGAAGCAGCGCAAATTGTTTGTTTGACCATTTAATTCAGCACCACAAACCTCTGAGCCAGATCTGAATGCCATCAAAGTGAAAAACCATTGTTTTACCACATGAGAAAGGTTACAAATCATGTGATTGCAATGAAAGATCTTCACAGTAAAAAGTTATTTTTCAGCTGTTGTAAATTGTGTTTTTATTTTCTGTGTAGATGCACTCCCTGAAAAATGGTCCAGTGTTTTTTCCAATATGGTGCAGCCCGACTGTAGCCATTTAGAAACTGAACAAAAATTATTATCAGGGAGAAAAGCTGGAGGCTTGTGTATTTCTCATGAAGGGAGTTTGGCCTTGAAAATACAATGTTGGTTGGTTTTTCGGTACGCACAGGACGACAGTCTTTTGCTTCGCTACAGCTTTACGGAGTTCTCTCTGCCTCTGTTGCATTTTTTAAAATTGTTGCATATTCTTGCAGTATTTGAGGGTGTAATTACTATTGGAGGTTTAGATTGCTGTCTTAATTAGCTTCTATTTTGTTGGAAATAGCATATACCAGCTCAATGGAGTCGTATTTTTTTTGACTTGTCAGGTGTTTTTTTTTCTTTCTTTTTTTTGTTTTTTACATCAAATGAAATATTAATATCGCTGAAAAGAGTCTTGTTTTTTTGTTTATTTATTTGTTTTTAAGTGTAAGATTTATTTCACCTCCCTGTTGGAATACTTGTTCAGTCTCTTACCAAAACTAATAAAGGTGCATTATATCTGCAGAGCCCTACTGGCTGAAAGGTACAAGTGATTCATTCGAGACATTTTTCTTTTGAATGTGTTTTTATATGACAGCAGCAAATGCAAAAAAAAAAAAAAAAACTCTCACAGATGAGTCATCTCAACATCTATCTAATAATCTTGTGGTGTGTGTTTGTGCAGGGCTCACACTTGCTTTAATCGTCTGGACCTCCCACCCTACCCCTCCTTCTCCATGCTTTACGAGAAGCTGGTAACCGCAGTAGAGGAAACAAGCACGTTCGGCTTGGAGTAACCTCAAACCGGCTGACACCCAGGGTTAACTGGGGAGAGATAATCGTCTGGAAATCCATGTTTCCCACTTAGGAGAGAGACAGAAAATAAAACTAATATCCTCAAAAGGCAACTAACCCCCCTCGTGGATAACTCCGCCGTTTCTTCCGACTGGCTTTACATCACTCAGCACGCAGGCTTCGTTCCGATTCTCTGCCTTTTCTTCTCCTTTGGATCACGTGAACACCTTCAAGAAGAAAGATGGAGAATCGGAAAATGGTTTGAAAAGCTGTACAGTACAATTTCTTGTTTTCATGGTAACCTTTGTTCACTTAGCCACATGTGTGCTTTATTTCTTTAGTTAATGGCCTTGGTTACTGGATTTCTAGCACCTCTCCTCCTCCTCCTCCTCCTCCTCCAACCTGCACCTCAGAGACAGCTGCTCAACCACAAAGCTCCCTTTCCCTCTCTGGACCTCGAAACTGTGTCTGTCCCTCACTGGGGCTGCAGTGTTATAAACTATATTACACACACATACACACCTTTGCACAAACACACACAAACATGTGAATTTTTCTTTGTATTTACAGGACAAACCAGTGTTTCCCCTGAGATTTTTATAAGCATGGAAAGATGTGACATTTTAGACGTTTAACTTGATGTTGGCTGGTCCTCCCTGCCTGTTTATGGCAGAGGTTACACTGGTTTGCTCAAATACACACTGACAGATGAACGCAAATCAATTATTCTAAGTCTGAAAATGCACTTGTTTTCACAGTTTTGATTCCCGAATAAGCTGGACAGCGAGTCACAAATCGTCAGTGATATTTACGGACAGTGACAGTGACCCGTTGTGATAATGACGGCAGGTTCTGGTCAGGACTGTTACCTTCAATACAGCGACATCAGAGCTCCTACATGAGCTCAAAAGGTAAAGACACACTGGAGAAAGAAACAGCAGTCCTGTTTCTGCATAGACACAACAAGGACAACCAGTGTCACACACAAAAACATGCATACAATATACAGCATTAGCCTTGCACCTTTAGGTGCACTTTCTTACGTGCAACAGATGCACTCACGCCAGTCCAACATAAACACATTTACTGACACACTTCAGTCAGATAGAAATGCAGGGTTCCTGTCTTTCAAACTGTTCCACACATTTCTCATGAGCAATAGATGCACTTTCTCACATAGACAGATGACGCCCGCTCGTAAGTGTGACACACAACGTCCTTCTCACTGATGTAATCGCCTCCCACTCAATGAAAGTGATGAATGTAACAAACCAGTGACTGAATGTATAAACTTCAAGCAACTCTGCTCGGCCTCTGAGGAAAATCTCGCTCCAAGCCGAAGAGGAAACACAAGGTAGAAAGTTTGAAGTGGAGGGACAGGAAATAAAGCATGACAGGTGCTTGAGGAATGTGGAGGCGCTTTACTTAATGTTGGCACCAGATTAGGCCTTGCTAGCTGAGACACAAGTGTGGTGTCATACAGGTACCGGGTCAGGCTGTGGTGGTAGGACTTTTTTAGTGCCTCTTGAGTTTTCCTGACCATAAAGTGAAATTTCATAAATTTTACAAGGGAAGTTTTGGACCAGATTCACATGTGTCACTCATCAAAGATGGTGAAACTGTTGGAGCTGTGGTTTTTAACAAATCAGATCTCAACACAAGGGGGCAATAAGGTGTTCTACCATTACTATGGCACTCAAATGAAAGAAGCAGTGATTTTGTCCTTATTGAAGGGTCTGACCAGGTGTCGGGATGATGTTATCAGGAACAAGCACCAGCCTTTAAGGCTGTAAGGATATTGTACTTAAGAACTTGTGGCATACAAGTCCATGCCAGACAATAGTTTTGTCTTAAAAGCATGTGATAAAACATTTCTCTTACTCTTAAGTGCACAACCTAAAGTCTGAGGACCCTTTCACTTTGTCTCCCACACACTACACAAACACACACACAGCACACACACACACACATACACACTTACAAATACACACATACGAATACACACATGCTCATTTTCTATGGGGTGCATGCAAGATTACACCTACTGTACAGAGTCCTGTTGGAGCTAGACCACAGGGGCTGGAATAGTGGTAGAGAGCCCCACATGTGGTACGACATGTGGAGGCAGACTGTTCCAGCCCCCCCTCCCAGCCCAATAATGCATGCAGGATCTTCCTGGTCAGCTCTGTGAGCTGTGCCTGGCAGAAACTCCTAGGTGGCGTTGTGTTATAGCTCGATATTGCATGCTGAAATAGTGCAACACACTGTCCTTACTAGCTTTTTTTGCATGAGGATATTGCTATCCATTCAGACAAAGGGGTGAGGGAGCTGGTTAAGTTGTGTCACTTTGGTTGTGGCGCTCACTTGAGGCATGCGGCCTTATGCTTACCTGACACTGTCATACCCTGAGTGTTAAGCTCATGGGAACCAGGTGTAGTAAGTAGGTGCTTTAGGAATGGACAATGTGTGAATGCAATAGTTTGTTTTCTCTATGACAGTGGAACGGCGAGTATCTTGGCAGCATGTTTCTAAAATGTTGTTACTTTCACATGTGCGTGTCTGCCTATCTTAGTAATAGGTCGATGGTTATGGTTCATTGCTTATGAGCAAGTAATGAATCAATAGGGCTGTTTTGATTTTGTGAAACGTGAGAGCACATGTATGTGTACCATGTGTGCAGTCCTGTTTGTCTCTTTGTATATAAATGTATATGTATGTCTGTCCTGTTGTGTGTATAAATATATATTTTGCACCGAATGTACCAAAGGTTTGGGGCTTGCAAAGTCAACCATTAGGCCTGCTCTCTATTTCAGTCTAACAAACACATCCCACTTCTGGCGTCTGCCAAATCCTTACAGAGCATCACCTCATGTTTGCTTGAGGGGCAGATTTGTGGCATGGGCAGCAACGCTTCACGTTAGGATATACATCACTCGGTCAGTTTGACATTCACCATAACGAGGCTTTTGTGGTGCAGAGGATGGGTAAGATTTTTGCTTCACATCAGAATGAAGACAGCTGCACCTCTCATCTTTCCTAGTACATTTCTGACAGGACCCGTCTCCAGTTTTCAGAATTCCACTCTATGCAAAGCTCCTGTATGTGTGTCTCCATTTCACTCCAATGATTGTAATAAAAGAGAACAAATGGCAAATTTTGATCAGTGATACACAATCCTTATTTATCTTTTACAAGAGTGTCATAGCAGTTGAATGATGTCATTCAGTTTTAAATCTTGAAGAGAGTATGGGGAAAGATCTGTTTAAAAAAGTCCAATTATGAAACTAACCCTATACCTGCTTTATACATTTGTGATCGCATGGTACTATGAAAACTTTTTTAGGTTTAGATGCTGAGGTCTGTGTGAAGCTTTGAGTGCACTCCAGATGCTTTGCAAGATGTTTTACAAGTAAAAGAAAAACTAGATGAAATGTTAAAAAAGGCAAAGATAAATATTTATTTAAATTAAACTTCAGCGAAGTGAAAAATGTTGACTTTTCATGTCAAGAATACGAGAAACCTACGTCAAAACAAAATGTAGACTTTCTCACACTTGTTTGTATCCTGATTTGGATTCACTCTCTGAAAAGTACGACTCAAAATTTTGAAATAGGAAGTCAAAGTTGTGAGAGACTGTGTCAAAATGATGGCAAAGTGTGGTGTAAAGATGATTGTGAAATAGAACTCTCAACCGTCTGTCAAAAACAGTGGAAATGCTGACTTTCTACATCAAATTTAAGAACCTAAACTAAAATGGTGAGAAATCCAATCAAATTATGACACAATTTTGATGCAAAAGTAATAAGAAAATTGGCTTGTAAGTCAGAATTGTTAAGCCAAAAGTATAATACACAATCGTGAAATAGAAAAAGTCAGGCATATTTCGTGTTTTGACGCAGCATGGGTAAATCCCTCACTCTCTCTGTTCTTGGCAGAAGTGGACTCCCAGGTTTTTCCACCTCTGAACAGCCACATTTCAAATCAACTTTTCGCCAAGCAAAACGGCAGTGCGCATGCGCCGTGCAGTGACGTGTCGCCAAGTGTCAAACAGAAGGATGTGGAGATGACCGAAAACTCCGCTCGTAACCTCACCAAGACGACCAGTAGTCGCCCGCAGAGGCAGGTTGGATAACCTCGTTACCCGTAGCTTTAGGTTTGCATAGACTAGCCGCTTTAATTTACCCGAGGACCGTTTAACTCACTTTTAAACCCGCGATATTGCCGTCGAGCTAACTTAGCGGCGGTTGAGCTAACCGGAGAACAGTAACATGTAACGAACGTGAAAACGGCCAGTGCTACAGTTAGCTAGCCGCTTAGGTCAGTTTTATCGTCCGTCTCTCGTTTGCTTAGCGTTTACTTCTTCGCTCGGTTTTTCCAGCCGAGTAGCAGGCAGGTAGGACTCACACCGAGGCTGGGGGCAGAGCAAGATGTCTCGGAGACGGCTTGACAGTCGCAGCGGACTCGCCGCCGGGCTGCTCGGAGAAACTCAGACCCCGGTCAGCGCGGAGCCGATGGAGAGCGTGTATGAAATCACCGGAGAGCTGGGGAGGTGAGTCCCAACGGGGTTTAACTTCTCCAGGAATAAAGTGATCCAGTAGTACCTCAGAATGTATTATCACATATTTACAATTGAGACTTGACTTTGGTGGAGCAGAAACTCCGTCTGTGAACTTTAGTTGCTCCCTGGCCCAACTTAGATTGTTTATTTAGGCAACACTGGTGCACATATGGGCAACAGAAATATTCAAAGGAACACTGTATGGACTACTGCTACGTGTGTTTTTTACACACAGACTAATGTTGTCTTTATCTGGCCATTTATACTAAAAAAAACACCCAAGTTCAAATTGCCTGTAAGTTTTGTATTTGCGCCAATGAATAGCTCATATCAGGTTATAAAAACACACGACTGTTAACGGTGTTTGGACTCTGGACTGTAAGCTTGAACCACAGTAAACACACGAGCCTGGCTGTACTGGGAACCTGACTTCATCATGCTACAGTGGACCTTTGTCATGTGTTTGTCAGTGTGTGTTTGGCTATGTGTGTGTGTGTGTGCCATGGCAACCACTGATGGTGGATGATCATATGCTAAGAAGCCTGAGGTGTGTTTGAAGTAATGTGTCATACAAGCGTGTACTTTGTAATTGTGCAGGAGGAAGGAAACAAGCGCATGTGGAAACCAGACTTTAGAAAGAAGAAATGGTCCGAGCCACTTCTGTTCACTTATTTGTTTGCAACTTGTCAAAACAGGAAGTTTTCAAAAAACATAAGTCCTGTCGTGTTGGGCTTAAAAATTTCCAGTTGTGCTTTTGACCTTTGGTGTGAAGTAATGCACAGCCATGGTACACCGGTGTCTTCACAGCGGGGAAAAACTTATCTCTCATGGTGTTCCCCGATGTTTGTCAGACCGAAACTCACAGCTAACTGTGGGCATTTATTCATGCAATAAGATGCATTAATCAGTCATTTCTACATTAACACTGATTGATTGTCTGACGACTGTGAAAGGAGGGCAGTGTTGGAAAAGAAACTACACTCTGCTCACAGTTTTAGTTGTCCAACACATACATTTACTTACTTTCTTTTAACCTTGTAGGCAGTCTGCCAGCACCAAACATCAGATATAACTTGTGACTAGCTGGCAAACATAGCATCTAGCAGGCTAAACAATGAGAAATGTAGATGTAGAGCAAACCAGGGCTAACAGGAGAGTGAAAGCTCTACTCTCATTAGAAGCAAAATGTCAAAATGAGTTTGATTTTTTCTCATTTTCTTTTTTATCTCGATATCTTAGAAGCATATTTAGTTTGATGAGGAGCCAACAGTTGATCTGCTTAGTTTTTAAATGGTGGCAAGACAATACAGAAAGACATGCATAGTTAACATGGTGGAGTCTTTCCCTAGAATTATTACTGTATGGTGTCAACTTTAAAAATATGTATTACAGACATATTTTGTTTGTCAGATACTGAAACGAATACAGTGTTTTCAGGACTGATATGATATTCTTTATATGCAGTCGTGGACAAAAGTTTACACTTGTAAAGGCTCGTCTTGAGTTTCCAGTGATCCCTACAACTCTTAATTTTCTATGATGGAATGTTCGAAAAGCTTGCATCTTTGTCGGAAAAAACAATCATGCATTTTGGTTCTTTTATAGATTTAGGTTTTCTAGAAATATGTCAAAATCTGCTGAGTTAAAACTGTACACACAGCAACTTGAATTATCAATTTTGGTGAGGTTGTGTTCATGAAATTTTCTGAGTGGCATGGCCTCTTTACTTCTCATGAGCGATTGCAGTTGACTACAGCTGCTGACTCTGGGCCATTTGATGCACTCATTAGACTCAGCCACAAACACTACAATAGGAAAGAATTGAGTACAGATCTGATGATGCAAATCATTGACTTGAACAAGTCAGGAAAGTCACTCGGAGCCATTTCTAAGATGCTTTGGATTCCAAAATCATCTGTGCAAATACTTTTCAGTATAAAGTGCGTGGCATAGTTGTGTTACTGCCACGATCAGGAAGAAAATGCAAACTGGTACCTGCTTCTGAGAGACAATTGGTCAGGATGGTCAAGCAGTCATACAAGAAGGAGGTAACGGCACCTGAAAGCTCAACTGAAGTTTGCTGCTGATCACATGGACCAAAAAAAGACCTGCTGGAGGAAAGTTCTGTGATCAGATCAAACAAAATTTGAGCTTTTTGGGCTACAGTGACCACAAATATATTTGCAAGGGAGAAGGTGAGGCCTTAAACCCCAACAACACCAAACTTACTGTTAAGCATGGTGGTGGTAGTATCATGCTCTGGGACTGTTTTACTGTCAGTAGACCTGGTGGAACCGAAAATCATCAGCCAGATGGTTGGGTCTTAGATGCAGTTGCGTGTTCCAACAAGAAGGTAACCCCAAACACACATCAAAAGTAGCAAAGAAATGTCTAAAAAAAAAAAAAAGAGGCTAAAATTAAGGTTTTAGACTGGTCTCCCCAAAGTCCTGAATTAAACCTCATCAAGAAGGACTGTGATGAAGAAACAAGTCCAACAAATTGAGTTTAAACGTACCAAATCTGTCAAGAGGAGTGGAGATAATGAAAGATACAACCAGAAGCTTGCCAGATGCTACAAAAAAAAAAAACCTAATTAAGGTAAAATGGCCAAAGGATGTTTAACCAGATGTTAGTATTGCTGTGTGTATAGTTTTGACTCAGCAGATTTTGTCATATTTCCAGAAGACCTAAAATACGCATGATTGTTATTTTATGACAACGATGCATGTGCTTCAGTCACTATATCATTAAAAATAAAGAGTGTCAGTGGAAACTCATCACTGCCATGAAATACATTGTGTTGACAAGGGTATGTACACTTTTGTTGACGACAGTATTGAAAAGGGAAATGATGGGGCAATCAACTGTCCTGCAATGTATTTCCCAAACGAGTTAGCAATTTACCGTGAGAACACTGCTTGACTCCACACCACTGTCTTTGGTACATGACAGTGCTGAGAGTTTTGTAACTGGAGTGGGAGCTGCTCTGGTGGGAAAACTGCATGATGCATTTTCTGAACAACCCCAAGCATCTTTTTCTGTATTATATTCCAGTTAAACAATTTTCTAACTGGACAACACATATACCAAAACTAATATACTGTATCTGTGATGTGCAAAAAGCAGCCTACTGATGTGTTGGTCAGGCTTATAAAAGTCTTGGGTGTTGCCACGAAGGAGTTTAGCACCATTGTTCTATTATTTAAGAGAGTTATGTTGGGTCTGTAACCTTTGTAGTTGCTGCTCTTGGGTTTTGGTGAAGCTGTTATTTTTGGATTCGATTTATTTGTCTTTGCTGACGTCTTTGCGCAGCCCTGGGGGAGAATGTTTTAACTAATTGCACAAAATACCAGCAGAGTATCAAAAGGGGTTTTCTCATAACTGGAGGTCGACTTCTCTGGACAGTTTTGTTTAATAATTAGTGATTAGTGTTTTTCTTGCTAAACCTTCGCCCTATTAAAGGTCACAAACACCATAAATATTGCGTGACTGTATGCTTTCTGTAATATATTTATTGCATTTAATAACACAAACTGATAATGCAGTCACAAGACACAGCAGCATCGTTATCACTAAGCTGTCAGGAACCGTACTGGCATTAGATACGACACAGAGCCTGTTATCTAATGCCAGTATTTGCATAGCACCATTCTCCCAAGGCTGAAGTCACTTACAAACACGTCATGAAGGCAGGGCAGTGTATGAATCACTACTACATACTGTGTTTAATTGTGAAAGTTTTGCGGAGTCATGTTGAGACGTTTTGCTTTCTAAATTAACGTTGTCAAGGTGTTTGTTTCCCAAAATATTGAGCAGCATTTTTCTTAGACCAGGTGGCCTCCTCTGCATCAGCCTACACTCAAATAGCATCTGTACAGTAACTTTAGTTTCACTTAAGGGTGTCTCTTCTTTATTTTGTATTGTTGAGAAAGATCCAATAAAGCTGATCTAACTGGCAGTTGGTCACTTTCACTCTAAAGGGGCATTTTCACTGTTTCGTTTCTCCTAGGGGGAAGTTCGCTGTGGTCAAGCGCTGCGTGGAGAAGGCCACGGGGAAAGTGTTTGCGGCCAAGTTTCTAAGAAAGAGAAGGAGAGGTCGTGACTGCCGGGCCGAAGTCATTCATGAGATGGCTGTCCTGGAGGCTGCCCGTAACAACGCCCGGGTGGTCAACCTGCACGCCGCCTACGAGACGGATCACGACATCGTGTTGGTGCTGGAGTAGTGAGTTCAGAACAAAGCTTGTTCTTTCTTGTTATATTCTGCCTTTTTGATTTCATATATGACGAATCATATTTAATCCATCTCTTAATCACACTTTCTACATATTTCTGATACAAACATGCCGAACCAGCAACATGAACCTGTAAATACTTGTATAAGGGCAAAGTCCAGTTGGTCCGGTCTTAAAGAGCTGCCACATTAACTGCTTTTTCTTTTCTTTTTTTTTTTACATAACTCCAAACAGCTCATTCTTCATAACAGGTTTTACAGGATTTGCTTGAAGACTGAAAGGCCTGTGCTGGCTAAATTACTGTACAGCTTGAGCTGAAACTCTAGATTTAGATGACCTGGATGAAAATCCTTTTAGTCCTGACCTCTTGAACTTTCATGCTAAGTTATCCTTTCAAATGAACCTCATCTTTGTCCTCCCTCTCCTTCGTCTTGTCTTTTTGTGCAATCAAAACAGAAACTATATGTGAGACCAAGATTAGAAATAAGAATACATGGGGTTGTGTGGATTTTCTAACCACACCTTCAGTACTCAGTGGAGACGTTTTAATCCCTCCCAGAGAGCAATGACGACGTTAGCAACTCATTTTGTTGATCTAAGAAAGCCTGGACACCTCAAAAACAGCTTTGACATATACCAAATTACAAGCCTGAATAACATGAAATGCAGTAAAAACAGATGAACTCTGGACACAATTTGCACTCTGTGTTTTTGGCTGGCACCTGTACCTACACTGCTGTACAGTGACTAAGCAGGAAGGAGCTTTCTTTCTTGGATAATAAAGCTTTGCCAGAAAGTGCAAGAACTAACTGTTTACCCCCTGGCTAAGGGTTGGCCACTGAAACCACCATGCCACACTGCAGGCCATAAATAAACTATGCTTCAGTTTATCTTGTGGAAAGTCCACCACATACAGACTGCATCAAATGTCAGAAAATTGCCTGCTATCTGACTAGCCGTAGACATTTTAGCAGATGGCCTGTTCATGAACTGCCTCTGTGTGTGTGTTTCCATGTATTTATTTTGTGTTTTCTCTTTGCCCAGTGCGGCGGGTGGAGAGATATTTGACCACTGTGTGTCTGAAGAGCTGCTGCCAGAAGCCCATATCACCCGTCTGATCAGGCAGACACTGGAGGGAGTCCACTACCTCCACCAGAGCAACCTGGTTCACTTAGACCTCAAGGTCTTTACACACACACACACACACAAACAGAATCACATGCAAGAATGTCGCTGGGGCTGTGGGAATCTATTTCTAAATGTTCGCTCACTTCACCCTTAAGTGTGTGGTTTTCTCTTTTTTTGGGAACACTCAAAACCTCAATTTCCTATTTCCATGACACAGTTAAGCCCAGACCAGGATTATAGGTGGTAATAGAGCCTCTAGCCCCGGGCAAAGTGGGAAGATTAACAAAGAAAAATGGAGATTTAAACACCAGTCTTACAGCATTTACATCTGAGTGTGAAAGGTCATGTTTGTGGCCACAGCTGCAGGTGAATCACCGTGTTTAATGGTCACCACGTCATCATATTAATGTAAATATCACTAGGGCTGGGAATCCTACATGAGCGTGCGTTTCAACATACTGTAGTGTATGTTCTCAGCCTCACTTGAAGGGAATGACGTGGTAACATAATAGCGGTGTTTATACAGCATCATAGAGTCAATATACATTCAGTACTTCAATAAATGGCTGCGTTAGACGTGGTAAACACCTCTCCCTCTCAGCAGGCAAATTCATTACTAATTGTTCCATAAGCTCTTCAGGAATATGTTTTATCTTTCCAGCACGTTCTCACTGTGTTTCTTCATGTCTCTCTCAGCCCCAGAACATTCTCCTGACCAGCCTGTCCCCTCCAGGAGACATAAAGATTGTAGACTTTGGCCTGGCACGCAGACTGGGTGCGGTTGGAGAGCTCAGAGAGATTCTTGGCACACCTGAATATGTGGGTAAGGTGATATTCATAAAACTCGTTTTCATCACTCAGAGACATCGGACAGGAGCTGACGTGCAGTCGGTGGTTTTGTTTATGCATTAACGATGGTTTGTGGTTAATGAGAAGCACTTGTTGTCATCTTTAGTGTACTTTTCACACTTATTGGTAGAAGAATTACTGCAGCGGCTACTCGTAATTACAAATAGCCGTCAGCCATACAGATAATTGGGTTTTATAAGTTTGAAAAAAAAAAAAACCTCTCAGTCAGACCTCAACTTTGGCCCGTCCATTTGTCTACCCTTTTTATGCACATTTTATTTTCGATGCTGCTTTATGGTTGTTTTTCTGTGCAGTCTTGAATTGAATCAGTCGATTGACGATAAGCAGAGTAATAAAACAGACACACCTGAGCAGTGAGAGAAGAAGACATCATAACTCATGGAATGATACAGGAAATTACACCACAACATTCTTGCAACATTGAATAACAGCTGACTTTCATTTCTTTTTCTTTCATGTTCAGCTCCAGAGATCCTCAATTATGAACCAATCACAACATCAACTGACCTGTGGTGAGTCCATCCCTGCAGAATTGTGACTGACTTCACCCGTTCCACCTTGAAGGTCTCTGTGCTGGGACCAGGCAGGGTCTGGATTTAAAACTCAACCAGCTGCCATATTTAGAAAGTTGCAGACTGTGTCACATCCAGCCTGCTGCTACCAAGATTATAACGGATAAAGCATTGCTCTGCTTCATTGCTTCTGTATGAAATGTGGTAGAGTTGCGGTTGAGAAGTTTTAGAACAGATCCAGTGACATCAGTGTTTATTGGTTAAAAGGATATTATTTACTCTCTAATTCAGTTTGGATGGAGCTGAAGTGAAAAAGTTTTGGCATGTCAAAATTCTCCTGTTTAACCCCAAGCAGTTTCTGGGTGTTTTCTTTTTTCTTTTTGCCATATGTTCTTTCTATATACAGAGATATTTAACTATTTGCATCTTTAATTTGTTTCTGTACTCTGCTCTGTGTAAACACCGCCTGGAGTTTACCTGAAAAGTCCCTACATTTTCTATCATGTGGAAGCTGGGTACCACTGAGTCACTGGTAGCTTCAGGGTTGTCCCAAGGAGTGCAGAATTTGTTGTTTTTTTTACCAAATCTGGTGCAAACAGTTACATTTTGGGGTATTTTTAAAATGAAAGGTTATTAGATCAAAGTGATTTTGATGAAATATTGCAATGTAACTTAGATTCTGTTTATTTTCCATACAGAACTACACGCCACACAAGCAATTGGCTGCACGGTTTCAGACAAACGTTAATCTATTTATAGGATAACGTGCCTTTCAAAGCTGCTGCCAGGTTTTGCAGCTCAGAGTTAAGACATTATAACACGAATGTAAATACCACTGAGGTTGGGAATTTTACATGAGCAGGTTCTTCAACATAGATGCTAATCAAACAAACATGTACTCCGTGTTCTGTAGAAAAATGACGCAACAACATAATAGCAGTGTTTAAACAGTGTCACAGGTTCAATATGTGTGTAAACCAGCGAATAGAATCATTTTTGGGAAGAGGTTTCAGCCTACACTAAAGGAAAATCACCAGCAAAATAATTTTTTTTAGCCAGTTTTGTTAATTGGGGTTTCAGTTTGCTAAGAATAATGGATGTTTTTGTTTATAAAATGGTCAAACATAACAGGGAAATGCATGGATTTCAGGCAAATGGGAAACACTGACTCAATGCCTGCACCGTGCCCACATAGATCAGGCTTACTGTTGTGAGTAGTCACCCTCCAATGACCCATTCTGAGCCA
>NW_007579235.1:0-13419 GCF_000690725.1 Stegastes partitus
GGTGGGTGCATGTGGGTGGCTCAGTGTGTTTAGTTTGTTTCATCATACCAGTCAGTCAAGTGAACACATACATGTCTATTCTAACATGATAGGATTCAAACATACAGAGCAGAACCTCTGTATGTGTGTGTCTTGACTCCTCTCCCTCCGCTGATCATTATTTTAGTCCCGAGCCACAGCTGTGCAGCGCTTTCAGATTATAACACGTACATACGAGGTGCAAGCAGAGACACATGCTGACACGCCCTCAGACAAGTGACTGACAACAACCTTGACTTCAGCAGAGCGTCCTCCACGTTATGTCTGATGGTGTTGATCTAAGAGACAATGAGGGACAAATCTCTGGCCGTTTAAAGGCAGAATGTAGAGAAATATAGGAGCAAATTATGAGAATTAGGTCAAACAATGTGTACAGTTTTGTTTTTTTTTTTAGGATTAATCAGACACAATCTGACTATTATTCTGCTGAAATAACTGTTGTGGTGCTGAGAAATGAATAAAACCTGTGAAAATAATACAGCAAAATGGCCTCCAGAAATATAAATATATACATATATCTTTATGTAATGTATTTATAAAAGACTTAGGGTGTGTACAGACAAGCAGCTTTCCATTTTTTCAAAAGTGCATATTTATGTTGAAACAAGACTCCAAACTTAACTGGAGCCCAAAGTCGCCGACAGTATTTTGAACCGTGAACAGTCTCGGTTATTCCTCCCCAGTGCACCTGAGATCTGCGGCCCGGTTCAGCAATTCACCATATCAGGGTCCGTCAGCGCCGCTCTACATGTGATAAGTCTGTCTTGCAAGACTGTCTGGATGTTTCTGCCCTGTTGGCTTCAGAGTACATTGTGAAATTGGATTGAGATGCACTCACTCTGCATACGATCAGTCTGCTGGATGGTCGCCGATCCGCTGTAGGTGGAACATGACTTCACAGCTAGTGCGATTTTTATTTTATTGGTTCATGTATTTATCACTGAGTAATGATGCTTTTCTGATTAATAATGCTGCATAGCCTTCCCATGTCAAAGGATTTATAAATGGAAACGCTCTCCACCCTAACACGCGTCTAAAAACACTTTTTCTAAACATCTTGCTTTCACACATCCTCGTGCAAAAACTATTTCCTTCCTCCTTTCAACTCTTTCTCAGGTGAACCCTTTGTTCTCTGGACCCCTGCTCTCTGTTCTTACTCACATTGTGTCTTTCATTTCTTTGCACCGTGTCAACTGAATGCATATTTGATTACGGCTCACGCCATCACCTTGCCCTGAGCTGTTTGCAAGGTGTCATGGGCGGCCACTGATGCCGAGCGAGGTGGACAGAAAGCTCCTGAGGGGGAAGTAGAGGGCGAGCTAGCCGGCCACATCATACCACAAGTTTTATAACGGAAGGCTGCGGATTAAACGCATGTTGAATCATGAGATACAGAATAAAAATGCAGCCAGCACAGGAAATAATTAGTGGATTCAGGTACAGCTGCTTGAGTAAATAATTATAATGTTTCTGTTATTAAATTTTACAATCACTGATTTGGGGGTGAAGTACATCAATATTTAGTTTAATTTAATTCTGTGAAATGCAGCGATATGTACACGTGAGAGACATTTTATCCCGACCTTATTTTAGCTCACACCGTCAGCCACAGCTTCACGAGTTAATTGTCACCAAATAAAAAGGCTTATATTTTAGCAAGAGCGCTGTTTCGGTCATATATGTGGTTCTCTGTGCTGCGTTCAGGAACGTTGGCAGCGTGGAGACGTCTGAACAAACTGTAGTGATTGAATAACTGCTCCTAATTCAGATCCAACTGGCTCTGTTTTCATGTTGTGTCATTTCCCCCTCCTGCTGATTTCCACCTGCTTTGAAGGATGTGCTCGGGGATTTGACTTCCTCCAAACCATACCATGCACGTTTCCTAAACAAACCGCATGTAGATTTATCCTCCGAACAAAAGGCTATTCCTGTGCACGTTGGAGGAATCCAGTATTCTTCAACATGGGCATGAAGCTAGGCTGCGATGCGTGATACGTACTGAGGAGACAAAAGAAAAACACTGCAGGACGTGGAAATAATCACACAATCTAGCAGTGTTTAGATGAGCATCTGTCAGCTTTTGATGTTGGTTCAGTTCTACATGATTCACAAGATAGTTTGCATTCTTTGGGTTTGCATTATCTAAAACTATTATCCTAGAGATTTGCTTTTCATATATCTTCATTAAAGGTTCAGTATTTGCTAGAACTGTTCTGAAACCCCTCTAGAGCCAATCGAAGCCTCTATACTTACAGTAGAAACAGCTATTCGTGCCGATGCAACGGCTTTAAATGCTGGAGCTTTCTTATAACATGCAGCCTTTGCACACACAGCGTTTGTGAATGTAACTTCTCCAAGGTGAGCAGAGACACAGTGAGAGGTGTGTCAGCAATCATCAAACGGCACAATGCAGTTTCTTTTTAAAGCCTTTATAAGTGCATTTGACATCTCACCACCCGCCTGCTTGTACAAGGCCAGTGGCTGTAGCTGCTGAAGCCTTCTTTGCTGTTTCAGCTTTCAGTTGGTGCAGATGCGTCCTCACAGAATGAAAAGCAACGGCTGATGGCTCTCTGTCTGTCTCTGCCTTTGTCTGTTGTTACAGGATAAGTTATTCACTTCATCTGCGCGTGGACTCATCTGTGTGCTTCAAGTCCTGATTGGATATTGTCTCTGAGTCTTGCAGATCACTGCAATCACTGACACATAATCATGCACTGTGTTTTCTTGTTGTTGTTGCCTGTTTGGTGTTGCTGTGGTCCACTTGTGTACACTTCCTTGACTCTGCGATGCCCTCAGCCTGGGACGACCCGGGGTGGACTGCTACTGTCAGCATGAGAGCGGAGCAGCTGTTCTTCAGCTCCAGTTCCTCATCAACGAGGTAAGCCACGATCCATTACAACGCCTTCTCAGCACTTTTAAATCTTCTCTATTACACTTTGGAGACCTGGCATAGCAGTGACAGCTTCATTTGTTCTTTATTTTTAAATTTAATGGATGTTTTTTTTTTAACCTAGACCTAAACATTTGCCTCAAAGTGTGCATTTTGTGTGAGTGAATGTAGCTGGTCCACTACTAACAATAACTAAGAGGACATTTGTTCCATTGTTGTCCTATTTTATGGGATTTGTTTTGATAATGATGACATCAGATAAAAGTTTCAAGTAACCCCAGCATCATCCTTTAACATGCACTGAGACTATTTCTTCTATTATCTGAGTTTTATTTGAGCAAATTGGGCAAATATAGCTCCTCTTTAAGGCACATAAAAATTAATCGCTAACAAGTTTCACAGAATTGCTGAAAGATGCAGCGTGGAACCATCAGACTCTTTCCACCTGGTGTTGCTGGTTCATGGTTTGTTATTTACCACTGCTAACCAGGAGAGTCCCACAAACCACATTACTAGAGAGTTCAACGAGGCCAGTAAGAAATCTTGGTGTGTTCCTATGTTTTATTATCCAACCAGATTTGGAGTAACTCTTTATTAAAATCAGCTCCACCCCGACACGTCACACTGTTGCTCAGAAAAGGTGAAATCCTTGCAGAGATGAGTGGAAGCAGGACTTCACTTGGACTGTTATTGCTGGATTTCACTTGATCGTTGATCGCCGGTGCTGCTGATCTGCATGCTTGTGCACGCCTGATGTAGTTTAGCAGCTTGTGGTGAAGCTGTTATTACCAGTGCTGCGTATGGAGACGTTTGGTGAGGCAGCTGAAAGGATAAACCTGTTAACTATCACATGACCTGTCGCTCTCTGAAGTCTTTGAACGAGCCGGCGTGCCTTTCAGCGAGACGCTTTGCCGGGTTGGACGCGTCGGCTCCCTCCGACTCAGTTAGGAAAACGTTTGCAGAAGGGCTTCGCTGGGCCCTGACTGTCAGCTGTAAGCAAAAATAATGCCGCATTTCGCTTTGAGCTTCTGCTTTGTGGACAATCTACGGACGGTCGACAAGAGCGCTCGCATTCGTCACCATGAAAGCAGCAGTGTGGTTATGAGAGGAAACAAAAAGCAGTTGGCGTGGCCATTGTGCCTGCAGGGAGTGGCAGGAGAGCTCTGCACACACACACACACACACACACACACTATCCCACTATCCCACCGTCATGCATTGAGGCAACTCATAGAAAATGCAGCTTCTATTAAAACACTCTAAAATGATGGTGGCTCATATAACAGGGTACTGAGATACCGCTCTAGCATCGGTGCACCATGCATCACCACGTCCAGCACACTGACTGCTCACTTACTGTCAAATACATCCCGTATCTCGACATGCACAGCTGATATGAGGTATTCTCTTCATCTGTGAGCAGTCATAATGATTTATTGCTTTATGTTTCCCATGCTTAATGTTGTACAGTAGCTAGAAACTAGTTGAAAAGAAGCCTGTCTACAATTCATAGAAAAAAATCTCACCTTTTTTGGGGGGAAACATGGTTGTAAGGATTTAGAGATAAAGAGAACCATAATCCTGCAATTGGGAGTTTTATTGGAACCCCTTGGGGCATGTGATTACCCAAATGATGAATTAAATTACACAAAATTGTATTTGATGATTTCGCTTTTCAATTTAATGACCGGAGTAATACTTAAAAAGTCCTTTTTTACAGAAACCCAAGTCTGGGGAAGTGCACGCCGGCGCACATGGATGCTCGGTTCATAGCATCCAGTCCTGGAGTAGCACCAGTTATTAACTCTCCGTGGTTTCGTCTGAAGCTGCTGATAACATAGATTTGCCTGAACTATAACAGAACTCTTTTGAAAGGGAACAGCAGGAGCCAAAACACTGTATAATTAACTGTTTTAATTAAGGATCATTATGATCATTACTAGCTGAAGGACACGGAGGTTTTCCTGCTCTGCCTCTAAAACCATTTTACCTCGCTGCTCGTTTTTTTTCTTTCTAGCGACAGACAACAAGCGTGTGGGCTGACACCTGGCAGCTCTGTGTCAAGTGGCTGATTTTAGGACTTTAACAACAGTTCCATGCCGTATTTTGAACAAAATACTCTGAGCAAAAAAAAAAAAAAAAGGCTTGGTGTTAATTAAAGAGCAGGAGCCGGGTCACACAGTTCTCACACATGAAGCTGCTTTAACTTCTCCTTTATTCTGCTGTAATCGCTCTCCCCTCCCTCTCGCTTTGCTTTTCTCTTCCTTTACCCACTCCATTTCTTTTTAAGCCCACTGGCTCTTTCAGCCCACTTCTCCATCACTCATTGGCCTACTTGTGATGTGTCTGAGGCAAATGGAGGTGGATGGGCCTAAAGAGGCGTGCGTGTGTGTTTAGTGCGACAGGTACGGGCTTTGTATGTGCATGTACCTGTGTGTGTGTGTGTGTGTGTGTGTGTGTGTGTGTGTGTGTGTGTGTGTGTGTGTGTGTGTGGGTCTCAGTGCCCAAATGTTTTCACAAGAGTGCAACAGTGTGTGTTCAGTCGAGAGTGTGCGACGGTACGTGGGTTCAAGTGCATCTCTTTAAATTGGTGGATTTGTAAAAACGTGCATGTTTGTGTGTATCTGCTTGTCTTTGCTGCTCTTGCATTTTAATTCCTGAACTTTCTCCACCCAGTAGTGTGTCTGCATGCGCTACACATGGGCGGACACACTCTCCAGCTAGTCCTTCCTGTCAACAGACTCAAACGCTGACTGTAGATCTTGTCATCCCTTGACTGGCTAATAGCAGCGCTGTATGTCAGAGCCCTCTCTCTCTCTCTCGCGGGTTCATTGTGTGGGCTGCTGGTCGCCTTGTTAATGGCTTGCATATTCAGACTGGCCTCCTGACACTCAGTGAGGTGGAATGACTTCTTCCTATTAGATGTACGAACCCACAAATGAGACCACTTCTTGCAGGCACCTGTGAGTGATGTACATTTGCTTGCATTTAAAATATCCACCTTCTCTCCGTCACACAGAAACCACACAGTTCAGCACATGTGGTGGTCAAGTGTTTTATTGTACACTCATAATCTCACATGAGGACACCCTCGTAAGCAGCTCGCTCGTTATCTTACCAGGAAAAAAACCTTATTTTTGTGTCACTGTCGGTGGAAAGCATGAATAGGCTAATTAATGTGTTTGTTTCCTGGTTCTGAATTCATTATTTTGCTGGATGAATAATACATCTTAAGAGGCTGAGGGAGACGATGGTGAAGGTTCGCTGTCAGAGCAGGTTTAGAGGTGGGCTGGAGCGTAAAGATGGAGGACGGCTCAGGAAAGGAAGAGGTGATGGTTTGGCTAAATGGAAGAGTAGGTCATCTATCTATCTATCTATCTATCNTATCTATCTATCTATCTATCTATCTATCTATCTATCTATCTATCTATCTATCTATCTATCTATCTATCTATCTATCTATCTATCTATCTATCTCAGGCTGGACTGACCAATACTGAAAGAATGTAAAATATTCCTGTTTTTCATTAATTAAAAGGAACAGAGACTCTATTTTCTACCCACTTTTTCATTTGCTGCATTGATGAGGTACAAAGCCGTGTTAGAAATGTATTTAAAGGTCAACTTGAGCTGGAAGATTGATTATGTTTTTTAACACTGGCAGAGAAATGTGGTGCAAAGAAAGTGTCGTCATTATATGTTTAAAAAAAAAACACTTGCAGATTGACTTTCCTGTGCAAAGTTTCCAACACCCGAGAAGTCCTAAAAATGGGTCTCATCCCTTGATTAGTCTTCAAATTAACTTTTTCCAGGAGAGGAGGACGTAGAGGTGGATGATGATGAGGAAAACAGACGCGTTATAAGACAAGCAGGTGGCCAGACACACATCTCATTAACCTTTGACACGAGCCAACAGGACCTCAGTTTGGAGAAAGAAATGAGCTCCCTGCAGCTGAAGCTCCTCTTTTCCTAGAAATGAAAATGTTCAGGGATGTTTTAGGTAGCGCCTGACTGATTTATCGGCCGGTGATTTTCTAAGCCAATGTATTGGCCTACCACAGATACACTGGTATATATATATATATATATACAGTCTTACATGAAAGGTTAATTTAAAAGAACATTATGCAGCAAGCAAAGCAGTAAACAGCTTCAGGGTGTACTGCAAAGCAAGTTTGACAAAGCCAGGCTTTCTTTGGGTGAACTAGCTTTACGAAACCTAAAACCCCAATCAGAGGGAGTCAGGACACTGGTTTTCTACTTTCCTTTTTTTTTTTACCCAGGTTTTCTTTACCAGGCTCTGTGCAGGGGTTGTTCAGCATGTCATCTGACCCTTCTTTCACTGAAAATGGACCGATGTGTTCCACCTACTTCAGTCAAGAGGAACAGGTTGTTATCATGGAGAGCTGTGAGGAACATTAAAAATGATTTCAGTGGAGTGTTGTTACTGCAAATGCTGCAAGAGAGGAATGCTGTCAGTGTAATATGTACGGTACTATGTTTATTCTGTGCACTCCTAATGCAGCTGCTTATTTCTAACACAACATCTGCACATTAGAGACCATGAACTATATATTCATTTTAACATAATGCTGAAGAAGTAGGGCTGACACTGGCCTATAATGAAGGATTCACGGACATCAAGTTAGTTTTGGGTCACATTAATGTTATTGATTGAATAAACTCGGGAGTAAATACAAATGGACGAACCAATTTCTTTCTAATCTGCGTTTTATTTGCTGCAATAACAGCACTGTGTGAATCAGACTCGGCAGCAAATCAGGACGAAGTACATAAACTAATTTATGCATTTTCTGCATCAGTAACTGGATGCACAATGTGGAACTGAAACTCAGAGTGAAAATGTTCAGTAAAAGACTCATTACAGCTTCATACCAAACTGTCCTCTGGAGCAGGTTAGCTGCGCAGCATCTGTTACCATGGTGATTTAGCAGGTTAGCTGTGCAGCATCTGTTACCATGGTGATTTATCAGGTTAAGGGTGGTGCGGACTTTAGCGGTCTCTTTACGGTAAGCTACCATCTAATATATTGCTGGAAACCAATAAAAATGACCCTGTAATTTCTCCTGACTCTAACATAGCCGTCCCTGATAACTGTCGCGCCATTCATGCCTAAATTACATCCGTTTGCCGTGTTAGCGGATTAGCTAACCGGCTATAGTTCGTCATTAGCACAGTGGAGCGTTAGCATGGGAGCGTCTGTTCCCGTTAACTTCGCAGCTCAGCAGGTGACGGCGCGGTGGTGGATACTGACATCTCCTAGTGGTTGATAGGTAATGCTGGAAAGTGATAAACAGTGTCTCTATCGGTTTACTTCCCTGGGAAAACCGCTATATAACACAGAGTTGTACTAGCTTGCTAGCTAGCAAACCGCGTAGCTGCATTCACAGCTCGTCAGTTGAGTGGGAGCTAAAGTGTTAGCATCAAAGCTAATGCTAACGCTACATGCATAACCTTCTTTACAAAACTGTAGCACGATATTCATTCATGATGTGCCTGATCTTCAGAGTACTATTTACCCTTTTCAGCTTCTATCATTTGAGCTCTATGGAGGACCTCAGGGAGTTGTCTGGACATTAGCATCAGTCCACACTCTGCCTGACATATTGATTAATTAGCCAATAGCAGTTACTGCCATGAGTGTTTAATGAGTGTTATTGACAGTGATGTCTGTCATCTAAATCAATACAGAAGTACAAAATATGATAAAGTCTGTGGGCCTGAAGAACATGATATGAGTGGAAAACATGAAATGCATCTCTCTCTTGTTTTGCCTTTTAAAACATATAAGCTTATTTCATTAGACCTACATTAGGTGAAGATAAATAAGCACATCTGTGTCCAGTTTCTAGTGATTTCTGTTGCACAGTCTTCTCTGATTGCCATTTCTACCCATGCTGTGCGCCGTCCCTGCACCTGGTCACCCCTGCCTTTGTTGCCGTCAAGACATCAAGATAATTCTAGCATGACAGGCAGGCCTTCACCCCGTCTGCCTCGCTCGCTGTCTTCTCCCTCTGTCTGCTATGATTTCTTCATTATACCTGCTGCTCCATTTCTCCACTGCGTTCTGCCTTATCGGTGCCGGCGACAGAAAAAACAAAGTGCACTGGAAGCACCTGGAAAGAAATCTTCAAAACAATCTTTTGACATTTGTACAGTGATTAATGATGCTTTAGAAGTGAAATATAATGCAGTTTTTATTGTATTATCTACATTTTGATCCATATGATCAGCTCTCAGCAGTTAGTTTAGATTTATCTCCATGTGCATTGTATACCTATCAGCCAGATAGCACACAATTTATTAAATTGTCAAATGCTTTTACTGTGTTAAATGTCTGTCTCTGAAGAAACAGTAAATCAAACCAGCACATGTCGACGTGCTTTTTGAACTTAAATGCATGCGTGCATGAAAAATAGCTTTACATAAGATGGTTCCAGCCCTCCCCGAAATGATCTTACCCGTGAATGTTGGCACATTACAAGAATTACTTTAATTTGTAGACGCTGTTTTACGGCAAAATGGAGCGTAAGTGAATGGGAAATTAATAATTCCACCAATATAAAAACAGTTCCAATCCCACCAGGGTGCAATTCTATTACACGGTAAGACAGGAAGGAGTCAAATTAAAAGAAACACTCTTGATAAGGTGAGATTATGTAAAAAAAGAAAGACAAAGAAAACAGAGTGAGAGATGCTCTAATTTTCAGTATGCGCCAGGTGATCATGATCATCACCAGTCAGATTTAACATGAATCAGCAGCATCATAACCTGGTTTATGGAAACAAAACAGGAGGCAGTGGGTGGAAAATGCTTGAATAATTATGTTGCTCATTAATTCTCTCCTTCCTGATGACTCATTTCTGAACAGTACATTTGTGTACGAATTGTTGTCATATTTTTAAGTGAGACGTAAAAGTCAGAGGCAGCAATAAAAACTTTGTTTATATGTTATCCTCATGAATGAGGGTTTTTAAAAATATTGTTTTACTGTGTGGCTGTAGTTTATTCTTTTTTTTAAAAATAACAATAATTACATTTATGCTGTATTTGTTTTTAAAACTGCAGAAGACACAGACATTGTTTGCTGTGCAGAGGACAGACTCAGTGAATGGTCGGAAAATATCACCAAACTGGAAATCAGTGGGACGCAGTGTTGTCATCCTCCTTCGCAAAGCGCAGCAAAGTCGTTAATCCCATGATTAAGTTTGTAATCTAAAGCTAATTCTCTTCGGGCTCCAGTCCTTACAGTGACCCCTTGGTAGCAAAGCCGCACAGGGACTTTCACTGTAATTACAATTCTCCTCCTCAGAAGAAGAGGACGTCATCGTGAGAGGATTTACTATTTTCCTTTCACACTCTACACTCAGTTTCATGTAATGTGTGTGTTAGCACAGCCAGGAGGATGTGAAATTAGACTTTTTTTCTTTTCTAGTGAAACAGTTGCTTAAATGTTTGCTGGCTCATTTCTGTCGACCTTTGGAGATTTGGAGTGTGTGTAGTTAAGGGGGGAAGTGGAGCAGGTTTTACTGGTCTACTGGTCTACATGGAGTGTTCACTGGTGGTATTTAGCTGAATTATAACTGCGCTGCAAACTGGATTATATCAGGTCATGTTTGCAAATGAGAACTGGTTCTCAAACATTTTTACCTGGTAAAATAAAAAAAAACAAAAAAAACAAAAAGCTTCAATTGCTGCATTTGATATGTTGTATAAATGTCATCATGTTGTTTTGGCTGAATGCTCTTGTGTTGGTCCTAAAAGGCAGCGAGTCCTCTGTGTTCCCTGTTAGGATTCTGTATTGACCTGTCTTTGCTCTCTGTCCTTTAGGGGGCGCTGGTCACGGCCTGTGCCGATGACACGCTACACTTGTGGAACCTGCGCCAGAGGCGGCCGGCTGTCCTGCATTCACTCAAATTCAACAGAGAGAGGTAAGCCAGGATTCCGCTCAATAAAGCACACACAGACACACACGTCTGAACACACACACGGGGGTACACACTCACACACACCGTGCACACACACTCCACGCTGTGCCGCAGTGAGAGCTGAACGTCTCAGGTTGGTGTATTCCATGTTGGATTGGTGGAGCGCAGTGTTGTTGCACATCTGGTCCAGGGCCTCTGGTCTACCTCCGACTCCCTGCCTGACCAGCCTGACCTGGTAGCTCTCTGTTCCTTCTCAACTAAACAACACCTCTGCCCTGTGGAACACCTTCTCCACCACAGGCTGTGAGACCTCCAAGGTATCCAAAACCATCTCCTTTGACATGCCGCTACCCAAACCCTGGAACCACACTGAACAGTTTTACATGGTTGTGACCAACTGGTATGACGCTGGAACTGGTGGAACATGATGCTAATGAGTCGGTCTGTGGTGACGGTGGACGAGTGGCGTCTCATAATAACAACCTGTAGTGACGAGAGTTTATGTATTTTTTGTAGATTTATTGTTGGACTATTTGCCTTGATTCAGTCGGACATTACAGACAGACAGAGAGCATCGGAGTGGCATGCAGTAGATGCTGTAGCTTGCTGGGAGCTGAACTGGGGATCCACTGTTCAGGGCTCATGTCCCCATACGGCAGATGTAGCCGAGTATCATCGCCTCAGAAGTTGTGTCTTGCAGGTATTTTGCTTTTGCCCGCTAGCTAAGGCTCTTCCTAGAATACCTAAGTTCTGATTAGGTTGGGAGGAACATGACCACTGCAGAAACCTGGCAGACTAAACCCAGTGAGTTCGTTCAGAAGAAGTCTCTCTGTTGTTTATTTTATTTTTGCTGGAAATTTTAAAGATTCTTGCAGTTTCTATACTGAGACTTCTCTTTTCTCCTCTTCCCTTAGGCAGACATATTATCATGTATGTCTGTTTGACTTGATTCTATACCTCCTTGTCCTCAGCCAGCTGTTTTTTCATCCAGCTGTCCCAGCCCTAGCTTTGTTTGAGCCCATTTCCTATGTAGGTTAGGAATCTGTGAGATGTGGTGTTGAGCTTCGGCTCGGCTCTTTGCTTCTTTCCTCGCAGCAACACTTCGTCCTCTTCTCTCCGCCATTAAACTTTAATGGCTAACAATGGGCTCGACTTGCTGGTGCTCGATTTTAGGAACTTTCCCCCCTCTTTCCCTTTTTACAAAAACCTCTGGGGCCTCAGGTTCTACACAGAAGTGACTCAGTTGACAAAAAACAGCGCATTTGGTTGACCTAAATGGGTGCAACATCCCCAGTGCCCCACCTGAGCATCTTCAAAAACAGGTTACTCAAGGTGCGGCTGTCCACTGCAGCTCTATATAACCTGCAGTCCACCATTTCTGTCTGCAGGGAAAAACAGCACTGCTGTGTGCTGAAGGGAGCAGAGCATTTATTGCACTGCTGCTCTTCTTACTATGTCCTAGTAGGGTTTAAGTTATTATAAGCTATGCTTTTAGCCCTATTTCCAGGTAGAGCTCTCTAATTCAGGATGTTCTGGGCATATCATTATAGGTTCAGCTTTAATAGATGCAATTTCAAACCCCTTACTTTCTTTGGTGAGTTCATCAAGTGGATGATTCAGGCACAGTAATGTAGTGTTGTGAGGCAGAGAGGACGAAGAAATAAGGTTTAAATCCAGTCCATTCTCATCATCTGCTTCCATGACAGTAGCTCGTATGTCTGAGCTGTTCAATCAGGAGGAGAAACCTCTTATGCAGGACAAAGACAAGAACAATGATTGCATCACCTGCATGCTCATAAATATCCAGCATTCACCTGCTCCCACACGTCTTATATGACTCTCTGTAACAGACTGAGCTGCTGTATGTTCTGTTGTAGTTTTCTGTTCATACCTGGTCTCTCTGTGATAACAAAAAAGAGCTTCTGATTCCACAGCAAGTGGTTTCTACCTGTGGGTCAAGGCCGAGGACATTTAATGAACCCAACTGAATCTGAAACTGAATCCAGACTTATTTTATTTTTTGTGCAAAGTTTCCAGGCTCACAGTGTCAATACCAGTCTTGCCTTAGACGAGTACAAGTAAAAGCAAACTCACTCTGCTCGCTTTTACAGGCGAAGAACTTTGTCTGAGTCATGGGGCATGTTTTCTCTCTGCTGAAACTTTCCATCACAAGAGAGCAATAACCTGTCTCTGAGAGACGGAAGAATCTCGATCCTGCTATAAAAAAGCACATCATAAAACCCAACACTCCGGGGTACTTTCATAATGCAACAGAGCCTTAAAGGATAATGGGCTGGAGGAGTTTTCTAACATCCATGTGCTGTCGGAAACTTTCACAACAGGCTTCAAGTCGTCAGTCTCTGTGTGTGACAACAACTAGACAGTTTTCATTTCCTTTTTTTTCTTGTTTTTAAACTAAATCTTATTCAAATTTAAATGACTTTTAAACTCAGGAATAATTGAATCTAGAAACTCTGAAGTACTTTAAGATAGCAAATGGTTACCAGTGCTGCCTTCGATGTAGACATGGTTCCAGTCAT
>NW_007579235.1:14001-21081 GCF_000690725.1 Stegastes partitus
AAATTCAGAGGTATGGAAATGAGATTTTAAGCCACTGAGGCAGCAACATTCATTTAAATGTGAAGGTTGGTTCTGGATTTATATGTGTGGCCACAAAATCTCTCAAATGTTTGCTGCTATCTGCTAAGCTGATGAAAGCTGAGTTTGTTTCAACATAACACAGGTTTCCTGAGTTAAACATGTGTTCTTTGGTTGTGAGCCAACACATCCATCAACAGTCTTCAGCTCTGAAGTTCGATTAGCCTTTAGTAAGCAGTGCTCAGATCATTACTTGGCTAAACTTACTTTATCAATCATTTCATGTGCCAAACATGTCCCCAGTATGAAGCTACAGCCATGCTCGCTGGGGATAAAATAAAATCGGACCAAGTGGGTCGCAGCAGTATGCAACACGAGCGACGAGATGTTCATCTAGCTGGTAGCTGGAGAACCGCTGCTGACTACAGATGCTGATAAACAGAAATGCCTGATAAGCTTGAGTAAATAAAATCCAAGTGAACAAAACTGGTTAAAACTGAGACTATTTCTGCTGTATAGTTGCCATCAAGTGACCAAGAAACTGCAGGTTTTAGCCCTTTCCTTGGGTTCACTTCAGCCCTGGAGGTAGCTGCTTTGATCCATCTAAAACCTCTTTGGGAAAGAGGGCCATCAACGTGCAGCAAACTTTCTGGATTCTGTGCCTCTCCTGGTTTAAGAACGTTGCTTTTGCTGCTGCAACGATCTCAGAACATCACCGCTTCGTAAAATCACGACACACTCGTCACTGGAAACCTGTCCGTTTGAGATTGTATATTTTCGTCTCATCGCCTTGCAGCTGTACCCAACACTGCGTGATGCATATGCCCACACAACCGCAGAGGTAAACGTTTCAAATAATGCTTTGCTTCAGAGGTGTTGAAAACCTCTTTCAGTAGCTTTCTACCTGGTGCGATAAGGTAGGAGGCAGAACCGCTCGCTCGCTCTCAGCGGAAGAGCAGTGAATCATGCTCCAAGAAAAAAAGGAGGAAAAGGGCATCGTGAGTCATCCATCAGAGACTGGGCAGTGGCTTTCCATTTAGCTCTGTGTCTCCAGACTGAACCTCTGACAATTAGCACCTTAACACCCCATCAAAATCCCACCAGAACAACGTATGAATCACTGGGAACGGTGGAGAGAATTGTTTTGTAATAACTGTCAGGCAGCAGCTCGTGCCTGCCACTCCTCCTCAGCTGTCTGCTGCTGTCAAGAACAATTTGAAGACAGTCCAAACACAATGCGCATTACAATACACGACACAGTGACGGCTTACTGTAAATGTCGGTGCAGCGAAAAGAGAAAATTGAGCTAATGTAAGCATTTGTGGTTTTGATTTATCCAGCACGACTGTTTTTTGATGATACTGTTGGAGAACAGTTGTGTCACGAGTCATGCAGAGCAGATGGCGAGGTCGCCAGCTTCCCAGATGATTCCCAGATGAAGTCACCAGTTTGATTAATCTCGACATCTGCTGGGTTCATTAACAATGAAAGCACCAAGGGATCAGTTTACCCCGTGGCGTTTTCAAATGTATGTATTGCAGGCAGGTAGGGCTGCAGGTGGCTCAGTGGTTAGCACCGTCGCCTCACAGCTAGAAGGTCACCGGTTGGCGTCCCGGTGAGGACACCCGGGATCTTTCTGCGTGGAGTCTCCATGTTCTCCCCGTGCAGCGTGGGTTCTCTCCGGGTTCTCCGGCTTCCTCCCACAGTCCAGAAACATGCTGAGATTAATTGGTGATTCTAAATTGTCCGTATTCTCTTAAAATGGGTTGGTTATTCATCAAATGAATTATTGTTTGATTAAAAGAAAAAAACAAATGATCATTTAGACCTCAAACCACCAGGGAGTGATATTTTTGCCCCTAATAGAAAACTGCTGCTGAACATTGACGCTACGCCTGGTTGCCTGGCAATGGCTGGCAATGCCTTTTGTTTAGATATAATTTGATAAGCACCATATCATGAGCGGGAGCTAGCTAAATGTGATAGATATCGTAGATGAATAAGTAATGAAGGGAGGAGACTGGAGTGAGATTAAAGACACATATTCATTGCAGGCTTGAAGGGATGGGATGGACACAACCCTGCAGCCAAAAGCTGAGAAGAGGCTCCTACGGGCAGATGTGACAGAACTGATAACTGCCAGAGAGGCTGATTCAGAGATGTAGGAAGCTAAAGCTGCAGATTGACCAGCTGCTGCAGCAGCAGCTCCTAAAAGCTCAGAAATGCCTGGAAGACCAGGCTGCTAAACACAAGGAGGACAAAGAGGACAAAGAGGGATTCCACCGTGAAACTGAGCAGCTTAAAGCGAAGCTCTGCACCAGAGAAGATCCTCAGGAAAAAATTAGCTGAAGGCCATCAGCTTGGAGGAAGAGCTAAAGACAACACAGGAGTCCTGCTTAGCACAGCAGAAGGAGAATACAAACATCAGAACAAACTGCACAGAAGATGATGGTTCCACTTTTGTTGACTCTCCAGATGATGAAAGAGAAGAAAGCCGTAATGGAAACCAACCCAGAGGGACTCAGGACCCAGGATGTGTTGAGTGACTGAACTGAAGTCCAAGAAAAGGAGAGGTGCTGACTGTTCAGAGTAATCCGGCCACAGCATGAAACCAACCCTGACTTTTACTGAATCACATTTATGTTAATAGTTTGACCGGTTGTGTTTAGGGAGCAGCAGTCACGGTCAGAGGTTTGGTTTAGAAAACAAAAGTTTAGCCAAAAGTAAAACTGTTAGAAAATGTCTGTAATTTCCTGCAGAGGTTTATTTTCATCATCAATGAATCTGTTGATTATTTTCTCCAATAACTATTATCCTTTTATTTTTACCAACGTCTGTCCCGACCCTTCAGATGCCAGTTTGTTTACATGGTACCAGTGTTGTTTATTATTAAAGAAGACTTTATTATATTATATACAAATATAAATGTCACATAAAAATATATAAAGTAAAAGAAGCAGTTTTTATTTAATTAAAGCTTTCATGTGGAAGAAAACGTCTGCATAATAAACTGCCATAAATTATTAGATATAAATGTTTAACCCTTTAAATATTTGTTTCCGTGGTGGCGCTGTTGCTTTTCATGACAGAAGAACCACCTTTTTTTAAGCTTTGATTTTTCCACAGGATCTATCATGACAAAGTGCAGTAATGTTGATATGTGCATAGAAATATGGCAAATTCATCAAACTGATATGACCATTTCTACATGATGTAATTTGAACAAATAGATTTTTTTGTGGGGAGATTATCCTCTTACCACTTGCTGTTTATGTTAAAGCATTATCCAGAAAGGTTGAATAAAAAGCTTCCTTAAACCAGGGAATTTGTAAATTTGCGGTGCGACGCCTAAATGTGTTTTATAAAAGGCACAGGACTGTATAATCCTCTCCTGCTCACATAGCACTTCTACCCCCCCCACCAGTTTGAATACTGTCGTCTCCTCAAGCCCCTAAAATCCTTATTGAATTGTCTGCCATCTCATTTGTCTTCTATCTAATAATCCTGCCGCTTGCTGGGTGGGTGGCTGTGGGGCTGGAACCCAGTGATCCCCCCCCAAATCTCTACAAGGTAATCAGCATGGACAAGAGTGACTTACTGTGTGCACATCTTTATTCCCTGGTTAAGGTGCTTACACAGATGATACATGCCAATGGCAGAACAATAATGGATTAAGCAGCCATGCTTCACTTCAGTATTATTTTACAGATTTCTTGCCCTCATTTTTACACGAGGATGAACAGGGAACGCAGGAATAAGAGAGACGAGAGCAGCAAATGGGTCCCAGGCGGGATATGAGCCGGGATCTGCTGCTAAATGCCATAATAACAACACCTAGCACATGCAACAGAGGAATACATCAGGGTATACGTTTCTATGGTCATACTCTGCTTATATTCTCTAAAATGATGTCCATTATAGTTCACAAGTTGCACATAGATAGCTTTGTAAAGACCACACAAACTGTAAACTGTGTGGAGAAAAAAACATTCTGCAATAAATAATTTAGATTTTATACTATTTAAAGCTCGGAGCAGAGGGGTAGTGGTTCTATGTGAACCTGAAATGGTGGACCAGCTTAGCCTCCATGTGGACAGGCTGATGTAAAATGTAACAGGACACAGAAAGTTCTGACTTCTGGCTGCTGTTTTGAAGGTGTTTGTACCGGCTCAGAGCAAGCTGATGCAAAAGTTCTCCAACGAGGGACTCAGCAGTGGTGACGCAAAGAGTGAATGTAGGCAATATTACCTATATCTGAGGTGCTTCACTGTGGAGGTAAACAGACGGACAGACGGGTCTAAATTAAACCTTGACACAGAGTGAGTCAGGCCAGGACTTCCGTGAATGAGTCAGGGGGAAGTTATTAGAACTGAGCGCTGGCGTACGATTATGATTATGAAGGTGACGTGAGCAGAGTCTGTCGTGCACAGGTCATATTAAAAGTAGAGGAATGCCGCTGTTATTATGACGCATGTTTATTTGATAGATTAGTTTGTGTGGTGCTCAGTAATTTGCTTTTAAGACATTGGATAAAAGAACACTTCCATCTGAATCGCTGTCATATTTTGTTGACGGCATCATATGAACACAAATGCACATTAACATAAATTAGACTTGGCTATCTAATCATGATCATGGTCTTATTGGCAGCTTCACATGCTTTGGCGGCAGCAGCGTTGTGCATAAGCTGCAACAGGTGTCGGTGTGCATACGCTCTGCGAGAACACAGGAACGCGTTCACAAACAGCGAGATCTTTTCTGCAAACGGAATCAGAATCCCTTTTGTGAGCGTTCATATTCTAACACGGTCTTTTTTTCTTTGTTTCCTCGTCTCCAGGATTACGTTCTGCCACCTGCCCTTCCAGAGTAAATGGCTGTATGTGGGCACGGAGCGCGGAAACACACACATCGTCAACATCGAGTCCTTCATTCTGTCCGGATACGTCATCATGTGGAACAAGGCCATAGAACTGTGAGTATTCAGCGCTGCAGATGCAGTAATACCTTTAGGCAGCGATGATTCTTCATCAGTGATGATGAAGTGATGCTGGTGGTGTGGAGGATATTGACACTGAAATATTGATTGGCATTTGTGATGCTCTTTATCTGAGCCTTAATGCATTTGCCTCCCAAACATAGGATTTGGGCAAATAAAATAAAAACAATAAAAACTCAGCTAAATCATTGTCAGATAGACCTTTTAAATGTCATCAGTCATTATCTCATGGTTCAAACATTAAATCTAAACAGCTGAGAAATGTCTAATTACACCAATTACCTGTCAGCAAGGGGTGAGCTTCAGAAAAGAAATGTTTGTGTGCTTGTTAATATGGAAACAAGACATGGATTTTATTGTGTTAGCTGTGGCTTTGATTGACTATGAGGATGACTTTGGGCTGTTTAATTGATTCCATGCTGATAGTGTTAAGGTGGCCTCATTTGTCATGCAGCAGACAGACCACAAGTGAGACTGAACCTCTCTGATTCAGTCTAACTGTGATGATCATTGACAGGAGCTACTGCTATAGCTAGCTAAGGCATGAACCTTCCTCTGGGTAAAAACGTTTTCATAACTAGTAGAAACCACCAGTAAAAGAGTCGTCACAAGCAGGTTAGAAGGAAAACACAGACGCAGCCATTATCCATCAGTGTTCACAGCAAAGGAGGCTAAAGATGACCTTTCAGACAACAGAAGCCTTCATTAATTTGTTGACGTGCGTTTTAGTTTGCCGTGATTGTTGCCTGTGCAGCTGACATGCGCTGCAGATTGACAACTTATAGCCGTTTGTTTTTCTTGGGTTTACCCACCTACGCGCCGCTCCTCTGGTGTTACCCTGACACGTCCCCTGTCGCAGTGTCAGTCACCAGTCAGTGTTATACCGAGCCATCTTGTTGCCTCGTGACAGCCCAAACTATAGTGAGCAGCCTTAACACTGATGTGTAAGTGTGGGAGGCCTGTCTGCCAATCATTGCAAGTCTCTGAGGGTGACACAGTAGTCGGGAGTTTGCAAATGTCTTGTACATTTGCATGGCTTAAAGTTCCCTGGCACCACGCTGGAGCCGTTTTAGATTTGAAAACAGATAGTTTATTATTTTAACTGTTGTGTAGCTAAAGTATGGCTGCATATGGATGGATACAGCTGTAGAGAACTTTTGTATTAATAATAAACAAACTATATTAAGACTAACGTTTGTTTACACTGTGGCTCATCCCAGTGTCAGCTTAACAATGTGTGATTGCACGACTTTAAAAGCACTGCGGTGAAAAGACCAGTCAGGATAGGACTAGAGGATAGGTGTAATGGATATTCTTTATAGCTCTGAAAGTTGTGCTTGGACTCGGATACGATTACCAGACCACAGTTTCCGAGGAAAGAGTAAGTGCATAATGCATTTTTCTGCCATTTGGACCTTCAGATTTGGACGATTAGATTTGGTTTTCTTGTCTGTCTGAAATGGCTCGCGATATGCTGCACAGCCGTCGTCCATCTGTAGTCGAAGCTGTGATTTCAGCATCATCTAGCGCTCGCTGCTCTTTATTCTAACACATTGTAGGTGCAATAATGTTCCTCGTTGAAAGCACGGGTTTGGATTCTTTACCACAAGTCAACAGTAAAGACGTTACATACATTTTTTAGTGGTGTTTGTTCCAAGGAAGAGAGTAAAAAAAGTTCATTGAAATAGTACGTTTTTTGGTGGGATTTACTGTGCACATTATCTACAAAGATGTCTTCCATATGCAAAGGGGTTTGTCCTGCATCAGGGAATTCTTCCTCACCGTCCAAGCAAAGATAAAGACGTTTCCTTAGTCTGTATCTATGGTCGTACTTTCAGGTGTGTCTTATTCCAACTTTGCTGTTTGCACTCACAAGGAGAGCCTGAGCACATTTGTTCTTTTGCAGCATTATAACAATTTAATTGGCTTTAAATGCAATTCCAGTCTTAAATTTGATTTTAAAACCTGAAGATTCATAGTGTACATGTTAAAATAATTAAAGATTCAGCCTACTAAATATACAATGACTGGCTGAGTGAACAACAAACAATAAACCATAAACCGTT
>NW_007579235.1:21956-72766 GCF_000690725.1 Stegastes partitus
TTTGAGAATGTAAGAAGTAATTTTAGGGTTCTGACGAAGCAGCCAACAGATTTCTGTGCACTTCCTGTTGTGTTCTGTTTGAGGATATGCTGTAATGTGTTATAGATTTTCTAATCACTGGCATCTTTCTGAGGTAAAGTTCATGGCGAGTTGAACAAGTAGAGGATGAATCTTCTCACATCAACACACAGAGCGACTCGAGGGTTTCACTGTTTGTCTGTAGGGAGGTTTTTTTGTTTTACACAACATGAATAGGAATGAGCTGGGACTTCCTGTTTGTGCTGCTGTGGAACATTTAGTGAGCAACGGAGAAATCATCCACGCTATACGAACAGCAGAGTGTGAAACACGTTGGTGTGTTAGTGCCTTTACACGTGTGTGTGCATTTGTGTCCTCGCAGCATTTGTTTATTTGTTTGTTTGTTTGTGTGACGAGTCATTCAGAGATGCATTAATTTAATACAAACCAAAGAGTTCTCAAAGAATCTGTTATAGCAACAATTCAACTGGGGCCACTGTTCCCGAGCAGGAGGGCCGGGCTCTCATTGAAATTCAAATGGGTTTGCATCGTATTTAATGCACAATTTCATCTTCGGGACATTCGCTCCAAAATGAGATGTAAAAAATGAGATGCAAGAAGAAATGGGAAAACACAGCAGCCCAGTGCACACTGAGCCGCAGTTCATAGATCCTCTGATGAGCAGAATGATGTTTACGCCCGGCATCGTGTCAGGCCTAATCAACACTGGCATCTGCTATTAGGATTGGAAAATAAAAGATGAGATTCCAGCGACCTCCTGGTGCCACAAGTTCCTTCATAAGTAAAAATAAGAAAATGCTTACACGCTACACAATTTCATACAATCGAGTTATGGAAAGACCATTGTCTTGGTTTAAGATGCGACAAAGTCAACACTGACCTGAGACACGGTTCTTACATTTTTTTCTACTTTTTACTAAAACTCAGTCGTCCTATTGTGTTTTTGTGCTCTGAACCTCACCATGTATGAAACACAGTCTCCATTTTCACAGTCCTGTGTGTTCATCGCCCGCTCTGACCACCTCCCCACACTTGGCAACCAAAACTTAGCACTTGGTTGTTAAAATAAAGGTTACTCAAGGCAGCATTTACAAAAAGTAGAATTAAAAGCTGTTGTTAGGGATGTCCTGATCAAGTCCATTTTTCCTGCTGATCCAATCTGACTCATTTATTCCTGAGTGGCTGCTGATACCAGGTCCTAACCCTGTATTATTAATGCACACTTAAACTTTTTTAAATCAAGTAAATTCATGTGCTGGAGAATTTCATAACTGCATCCAAGCTGTTCCCAAGTTTTCATTTTTTTTATTTATTATTTTTTATCTAGGAAAAGGATTAATGGTAGACGAGCTAATAATAAATAAATGTAGAGGGACCCAGACAAACAAAAGCTTTCCAGCTCACTGGCCTTATTGGAAACCTGATCTTAAATTTGATCCTGATATTGAAATGTACTATTTAACATCACCAAAAAGTTAATCAGCTGGAACACATCATGGTTTAGTCCAGCAGCTCTCACGTGTTTTTGAAAACCAACAGGTCAGAACAGATGTTTCACCACGTCTGGTAGCCACTGCAACACTGAAACATACATGCACTTCTTTTCTTTATGTCACGTCTACCGCGCTTTTCCTTTTTGTTGCTCTGCTAAGAATTTCCTGAGTTGTTGAACGAGTTCAAACTATTGCTCCCATACGCACAGCGAACTGTCAACAGGTTCATGGTGAAACAATCTGAGACTCCCTGTGCACCCGCTTTCACACGACTGCGTCTCGGCTGAACAAGTCACCAAGTCCCTCTGGTTTCACAACGTACCACACATCAGAACAAACCGTGGAGCTCCCAGGGAGGCTAGTTTCTTTCTCTGTGCATAAAGTGTTGAGTAACCCAGTTAGATATTGTCCTGTATCGTCTTCAGTCATTTAAATTTTTATTTCATTCATTGAGTTAAAACAAAACAATCAAACATGACACAGACATTCCTGAATGAAAGGGAACAGAAAGAATCTGATGTTATCTGCCTCCTTCACCCAAAGAAATACATTTACAAAACACTTAAATTACAAAAAGCATCAACAAAAACACAATAAACATCAAAATATGCAGAACAAAAACAAGAATAACAACATGAAATGTCGTAGGGCTGACGCTACAACCGGCTTCATACTGAAAATACACTCCAAATAATGGATTTTATTGCAATAACACAAACGTCAAAGGCAAACATGTGCCTGGTTTTCCTGTCCTGGTGATGCAGGCTGCTGTATGTGCACACGGTACATGACGTTTTTCTTCTGTCCGGCACTCAGCACATGTTTTTCCCAAGACATACAGTATCCTCATGACTCTGATATTGCCAGATTCCAGACAATCTCCCCTACACAGTACTGAAAAAATATCTCTACTGCCAGTATTTATGGTGAGATACATGTAAAAACAATTTCATACTTGTCTAGTAATTCTTTTCCTTGCCGTAAGGACTAATGGAAAAAGCCTTACCAAATCTAATGATGGAAGATCTGGAGAGCCTGGACTGTTTACAGTATTTATGGTGAGCCCTTATAATGATCAAGATAAGCAGTGAAGAGTAGAGGTACTGAAATCCCCCTAAAACAGCCCAGGGCTCCTCATACATATTAAAACGGATTTAAAATGAAGGCCACGAGAAAGCAAAATGAAATTACCAAAATAAAATGTAATCTGTTGCCGTGCAGCTCCAGCACTGGTTGTTGTATGTTTTTGTTTGACATGTATATTAAATTATTAATAGTTCTGGATGCTGTGTGTGATAGAAAGCCGTTGCACGTGATCTTATATGACTGTACGTGACACTGGATGGTTATGGTGCAGTTCACCCGTACGGCGTCCTCCTCATCCCTGCAGCTGACTCGCTCTTTCCTGCCCCCCCCTCTCTCCTTTTCATCTGTCGTGTTGATTATTTACCCTTTCCTGGCGGCGGTGGGTTGCCATGGCTCCGCTGGTCCTGCTAGAGCCAGAGATGTCTTTGCATTTGTGTTTGTGATCCCAACAGCCTCGGTGGTCGATCTCGGGATGACTGCAACAAACAGAACGTCGTGGTTTCTTCTGGTTTTCTTGGTGCTGACAGTATATTTATGCATTTGCTTCTCTGTCTTTTATTCATTCTGTTTACTTCCACCTGGATGCTGTGGGTTAAAGAATAGCTGGTGTTAATATTTCTCATTTTAATGTTGTTTTTGCAGAGTGTGAAGGATTCCAGTACAGACGAGAAAAGTAGACACAGCTAATTAGAAATCCTAATTGATTGTTTAAAAAGTTCTGTACACATTTAAAGGATGTGATTATATCCCTAAAGCATTAATCAAGTAGTGAAGCAGTCCTACATCGATAATACAGTTTGAAGTTTGATATCATAATTTTTTATAGCAGTTCATATCTTCAGAACATATAAGACTTTTTACCGTTCAGCTATTCGGCCTCATATTTTTTCTGAATATGTCATTAAACCCAGCATTCATCCGTTCATACACTTTTTCTTGAACATTCTGATTTACTTTCTGTGCATTTCAAAGAGCGGCCTTGTCAGGAGACGTGGAAACTTTACCACCGTGTCACAAAGTCAGTCAGTAATTCACTTCCAATTCACATGTTTGTCCCCAGTGTGAAGGATTTCTGCTTCCAACAGCAAGCGTTCGCTATTAGTCACAGCTCTATCTGGAGTTTAATAGCTGCTGTGAACTTCTTCTCAACAGCTTAATAACCTGTTTTTATGCTATTCAACTCTAAAAGAACTTATTCACAACAGTCTCTGTTTGTGTAAGTGTGTAGGTTTGGTGATATTTAACAAAAGGTTTGGTTTCCAAAGTGCACTCATGTTGAAAGCATTTTGTAGCTCAGTGCCGTTTGTTCTGGACGGCTGGTGCAGCTGGGTTTGGCATTCACCGGCCGCGCTGCTTCACTGATTGGACCGGTATTGTGTATTGTAGATGGATTGTTGATACCTTGGCTTATTAGTACTTAAACTGTGGAATAGAAACGTATCGAGAGCTTGCTGTGGTTTCATGTTTTTATCGCTCTCCGGCAGCAGGCATAACTAAACGGGCCCATCTGAACATGTCAGTCACACTTTACCTCAGCCTCCCGGATCAGCTCACATTTCAGCCACAGCGTTGAAATATCCTGATTGTGGCTGCTGCGACGTCCGCAGGTGATCGTGTGCTCCTCGCTGAACTGGAAGAACCAACAACGGATGCAGACATTTCATTTGTGATTGTCATTAAAATGTTTTTCCAGTACGGACATGTGATGTGGATCTTCCAGTTTATTTATCAAACTAAAGGCAGCTATACAGCACTGTAGAAGGTATAGAATCAGAGCCACATATTCATTATACCTCAGTACAGTCAAGTAAAATGCACTTGAAGTATGAAATGAAAGCGCTGCTTGTGTAAAATGACCCGTTTCAGAGAAAATGTCATGTATATTGGATGCTGATCAGTAAGTGCACCACTTCACTGCTGTGACTCGTAGGCACAATTTAATAGCTTTATAAACCAATAGGGAGTTTAAAAGATAGGTTCAATTTACGTCAGTCTGGCATATTTTCAATTATTGTGGCCGTTGCGACTCTTTGGGTCCTTCCACTTTGCAACCATGTCGAGGCAATAAAATGGGATTTTTGAGTCTGATTGAAAATAAACGCAGAAATCAGGGACCTGGTGCTGTTTGTTGTGGATAGCCTTCGTTTAGTATGTTTTTCTGAACAGGTCATAGCAAATAACATGTCCAGCCCATAGAAGGACCTTTTACTTGTTGTAGGGACACCAACGCTCCTTCAGGACAGTCCTGTTGATATTCAGCCTCAGTCATTGTTCTCATCTTCTGTTTGATTTCCCTCCTTGTCTGTACTGCGGTTATAACACATGTCCAGCTATCAAACTGCAATGTCTTGTGACCACCTTACTAATGGTTTATGGGGTAATCCACCACTTTATTTAGCTGTTGGGTTTCTAGAAAGTCAACCTAAAGATGCTGGTTTTGGCAAGTTGTCCCAGATGAAATTACCAAATGCAAAATGATAGGGCCGCCTAATTTCTGTTTTTACATTCAGACCGACGCTAAAAAAATGTTTAACATCAGTTATGTATAAATCAGATTTTGTGGAAAGCTGCAGGGATCTCGTGCGGGTTACCCAGATATACTTCCCCTGAACATCTATAGCGGAGCTGAAGAAGTAAAGGTGAATAAAGAGCCATGATAATAACAGTATAATACAAAAACAATATATCTGTAATTTCATAGCAGAAACAGTTTATTGTGTTGGGTGAATGTTAAGATGGGAAAATTAGAGCTATACCACAAACACCTTTGAAACGGTATAACTACTGTAAGCAAGGTTTGGTCTGGTCTGCAGTGTGAATGCAGTCGGTGGGTGATTTTCCTCCATATAGTTCCTATAAGAGTCCCACAGTGAAGCAGTGTGTCAGCTTACAGTAAACACTTGATCACACCAGTCAGCTGTGTCTTTCATTGGTGGAATAAAAAACCTCCGCTCATTACTTCCTCTCTGGCGGAGGTGTCCTCTCGCACTGTTGTTATACAGCATTACAGCTGATGCCTTTTCCACCTCTCTCTCTTATCTTTCCTTCTCATCACAGATCAACTAAAACTCACCCAGGACCCGTAGTTCATTTGAGCGACAGCCCAAAGGATGAAGGCAAGGTGAGTAGGCAGATAAAAGAAGCACCCAGCAACACCCCCTGGTTCTCCTTAAGCGCCGACTGGAATGTTAAAGCAGCACAGAGACTCTCTCCCTCTTTACACTTAGCTGCCTCCAGTTAAATCTCTTTTTTTTTCTCCTCCTTCTGTGCTATAAATCTGTCCTCCAAATGCCCTCTGCTTTTGCTGTATATTCGTCCGTCCTGCCTATCCTCTATCCTTCTCTTCTATCTGTTGTCTGTCTTTCTATCCTACAGTATTTTCTCACCTCTCACTCTGTCAGCCTGGCGTTCTCTGTGGCTCGCTGAAAGAGAACCATTCCCCGAATAGCATCTCGTGTTCTTCTCCTTCGTGCCTCTGCTTTTCACTCACAAGGGTCCTGCAGCCCCCTTTATTTGAAGAGAAGGGATTTTTTCAGGGTCGAGCTTCAGTCAAATTGGGAGGAAAAGTGGCAGGTGGAGGTTGCTGTAAAAAGAGAGGTTACCGAGGAGCATATTGATTTTGGCGATGGATTTTGCCTGCCTCTGGGTGGAGCCGCACTTGTCAAGTTGTGAAGACATAAGAACGAGACACGAGTTTACAGTTTCTGTCGCATGCTGCAGTCAATCAGCGCGCGAAGTGATGCATCGATGCTGCTGTCGTCAAAGACCAGAAACATCATCTTTAGCAAAAGACAAATGACCCTGTGTAGAAGAAAGGGGTTATTTTGTAATTTCTGCATTTTGTAAATTGCCTAGTCGGCCAACAACAACAGCAGCATGATTCATTTTGACCCATCAATGCTCCAGCGTACAGATAATACAAGTGCTTATTACGTTGCTCAGCCTTGGACATCACAGAACGCTGCTCTTTGCAATCTCAGGAGGATCGTTTGATGTTTTAAACGCCAGCGGTCAGTCGTGCAGGTTTGGACCAAATGACGTCCTCTAGCTGTTTTACTGCAGTGATATTAAAACGGATTTTTATCAGTGTTGTTATTCAAAAACAGAGATTCAATAAAAGATTGATGAAAATGACAAGTATTGGCTGAGAAAGTGAATACTCTTCTGTCAGTACTTCACTGTAACGCCTGTGTTTACATCCCATGTATGAAAATTTCCTTGGTTTTGATGGGAATACTTTTTCTGTGTGTGAATGGATGCAATCTATGATCATGCAGTGTGAAATTTACATTTATTCCAGGTCTGTTTCTCTGCTAGCTGCAGTGTTCTCTACAGCGGAGCATGTTTGCAGTGGATAGCCGTTATTCATCATTTAAATTAGATGTGAAAACAATTCTACCCCAAAAAAAACCCACACTTCTAACACTACGTCTTTATCCATCTTGACTCGTGGTGTTGCTAACGTTAAGCTTCGGGGTTGCAGAGTTTATGAGAAGCAGTTTTTCTTTTCCACCTCACCTGCCCTCCACTTCCCGTCTTCAGATGTGAGATGTCACGTCGTCCTTCCTCTCAGCTGCTTCCTCCGCTCTGTGTTCGCAGCAGAAGTGCTTCTTTAACAACACTCCTTATCTCTGGTCTCTTATCTGCGATCGGCTTGGGTCGACTTTGCTCTTAACCTGCGACTATGTGCGTGCGACTGTGTTAATATTTGTGTATTTATGTAGATAAAAAAAATATGTGAGGCGGTCACGCTTTAGGCTGTTAGACAGAATAAATCCCATGTTGCAGAGCTGCAAGCATCCAGTATACAGGAAGGAATGGAAGGAAGGAAGGAAGGAAAGAAGGGAGGAAAGGAGGAGGGAGGGATGAAGGGGGAAAAAAAGATGGAGGGAGGGAGGAAGGAGGGAAGGAAGGAAGAAGGTAGAAGGAAGGAAGGAGGGATGGAGTAAGAGGGAGGAAGGAAGGAAGGAAGGAAGGAAGGAAGGAAAGAAGGGAGGAAAGGAGGAGGGAGGGATGAAGGGGGAAGAAAAGATGGAGGGAGGGAGGAAGGAGGGAAGGAAGGAAGGAGGGATGGAGTAAGAGGGAAAGGAAGGAGGGATGGAGTAAGAGGGGAGGGAGGGAGGGAGGAGAAAGAAAAGAAGGAAGGAAGGAGGGAGGGAGGAGGAAGGAAGAAAAAAGGAGGGAGCAAGGGGGGAAGGAAGAAGGTCGGAAAGAGGAAGGAAGAGGGGAGGAGGGAAGGAGGGGGGGAGGAAGGACGGAAAGAAGGAAATAGAAAGGAAGGAGGAAGGACCAAGACTCCTAGGAAATATAATGGTTTGGGTTGAAACACGTTTACAGGATGTTAGAAGCGTCTCCTTCGCTCTCCAGGCCACCAGGGTTATGAGTGCTTGTACAGGATCACTTGGCTGAATAGGAACCTTAGAACATGAATGCCAAAGACACGTGGATTAGAAACGTAACTGTTCATCACAAACGGTCTGACTCACCACATGTAGGCTGCAGATATGAGCCTGTCAGCTGGTTTTCTCCTCTTCTTCTTCTGCTGGTTTCTTGTTAACGTTTTTAAAAGCCACTTCACAACAGGACACAACAACAACAACAACAACCTCCGCGCAGCAAATAACAACACAGAAAACTTCAAGTTTAGTCGAGAATGTGGATCGTCCAGTAAGGCAGCTCTGCTTTTTGTTTGGTGGATTGTCCGTTTTAATGACCAAAACAATTCTACCCTTCATTATTCTGAATGAACACCGTCGCTGCATCCTTCGCTTAGCTCTGCACAAGACGACTGTGATCAGGTGACATCAAGCTAGCTTGTTTTTCCCTACAGCAGGATGATGGTGAGGTGTAGCCCGACCATTACCAACTACAGAACATACAAAATAAACATCATCCAGCAGAAAATACAAGTGTAAATGAAAGAAATGTAGTTGTTTTTTTGGATTGTAGCACCATAGCTTCCCCTCAAGAGATGCTGTTGTTCTTAGAGCCTAATATCTACAACCAGTGACTTACTGTTTGAAACCTCAGAGGTGGCGTTTTGATTACTAATCAGAGAGACAAATAGAGTCAGTAATCATTTCTCCACTTTATTAGGTCCTTCTGAAATCAATACAGTAGGAAGTAGTTGTATGAGCTGGTATCCTTTATTATCCCCCAGGTCTGAGTCTGTACTCTGCTAAATGACAGACAGAAAGCAAACCCAGCCAGCTGGTGGAATCTAATTTGGTAGATCATCACCTGTCGTAGCGTACGATCCATATTAACACTAAAAATCACTTCAGAAACAAGTTTGTCTGTAAGCTGAAGGCCTGCAGACGTCCAAACGTCTTCCCGACATTTTAGCAAACAATGCAGGTTTGTAAATGACTCCAGAACGATTAACTACATCTGTTCTTTGTTTTCCATCCCTTGTCTCCCCTCCACAGCTGCTTGTAGGGTTTGAGAGCGGGACCATCGTCCAGTGGGACCTCCGGGCCAAGAAGGCCGACTTTAGAATCTACTACGATGAGGTGAGCTCCTCTCCTCCGTCGTTTTATTTCTATAAAGGTCTCTTCTCTCAGTGTCATCACGTTGGCGTTAAAGGAGGCGTTTTCAGTAGCTCTCTGTGTTGTTTTTTTTTATGCCGTATTTTCATAAAATTTCAGCTTCGTTCGAGCGATCTCAGTGGGAACGCCTTGTTATAGCAGCAGGACGCAGCGTAGATACAAGAATGCAGCAAAATGGACAGTAATGGAGAACAAATTACCACAAAAATGAGACAGAAATATGTGACGGTGGGGGGTGCATCTGTGAGAGAACTGCTCATGACACCAAAGTCGTTTCTGCCTTTTTTTAAGAAGAAACAGATTTTGCTGTAGCTTGGGCGCCTGTAATAATAACGATGATTAAAAGATGTTCTGTATAAAGGCTGCCTACTCTGGAGCCTACTCTGGTTCCTGCATGCAGCAGAATTGATTTCAAGTCTCCAGGAGATGGAAAATGCTCTGAGAGGAATGTCACCTTAAGAACATCCCATCTGCTGTTCTTACATTTCCTTCCATCACTGATCCTGCTAAGTAACACAATTTTGCCTTTTTGTATGCCGATAATGTGAAACTCAACAAAGTGGAGTACAATTTTCATCTTTGCGCAGCTTCAACTTTTCATATTTTCAGCGAGGTTGCTTTGTCATCACATGCTGTATCCCCCTGCCTGCCAACCAATTACTGCTCTTTGAAGAAGCGGTAATTGGTGGAGCCGGGGACGCTCACACCGGTCCAGCCTGCACGGCACTGTCAGCTGGAACAGGTGAAGACTGCAGCATCTGTTGCCATTTCACCCAGAGAGCAGCGATGCATGAAATCAGAGACTGTTCTCGGTGTCCAAGTGTTTCAGTTTGCGCGTTAGATTGCTGTTAATTAGTCTATTGACATCCGCGCGGTACCATAAAAATAGATGTTTTCAGTCAGGATGATGCACCGTTTGTAGCTGATTAACTACACAGAACCTATTTAGATAATTACTCGTCCACAAAGACGGAGATATACGTGCTCAAACTCTCAAAAACATATATGTTTAAAATAACCAATGTGGTCATATGTCCCTTAAACACGCTCAACTTGTGCGGCTGGTCTGCTGCCAGCTCTCATCTCCTGTTCGATCTCCCGTGAAGAGCCACATTCTGCTCACTTTCACATACGTGGTTTTCTCACACCCCTTCAGCAGAGCTAAAAAACAACAAAACCACTTATATGTCTCAGTAGCCCAAGTGTGGAAGTGCTGGATTACAGCCAGTTTAAATGGAAAGCTTTTGTGCTCTCGTCATTAAATCATGAATGACACTGTTGTGCACCTTTTGTTTTCTTTAAAAAGCACTGCATCACATTCACACTTCTGTGAGGGAAACTCACTGTAAGGGGCTTTGTTAATAAGGCTTCTAGCTTCCCTTGACTTGTTTTAGCCTCATGTAAGCGTTAGGTGTGCTTTAATTAATACAAATAATGACCACGTTAAGGATAATTAGAAGCGAGCTTCAACAGAAGTCTCCGCTGACCTTTTAACCTTGCGTGAAGAACGTGTGGGAAACATCAAATCCTTTCTGCTTTCTCTGAAAAAAGCTGAGGCTGCTTCCAATTTGTCAAAAAATATACTGCAAGCTGTTTCACGCTGGATGTGCAAATGAGAAGAGGTTAAGTTAGAAGAGCGTTCAGGCCGGACGGTCTTCTGTTATCCATTCTGACATTAGAATTCAGATCGCATGCTGCCCTCATGTCGTCCCCTGAGACGATGACCTCTGTAACGTTGACATGAATAGATGTGAATAATCTTTGGAAGGAGCTTTTCCTGAAGAATACACAATGAGGGTTTAAAAAACAACAACAGATATACAGAGAATGCAGAGGAACAAAGAGGAGGGACGCTTTATCACTGCTTTGTAGTTTTCACCGGCACAGTTCAGACGTCTCCACTGGCACATCACTGGACAGATAAAGAGAGTTTTTAAAGCTGGAAAACCATCCCAGTGTCAGAGATTTAAATATGTGGACATAAAGCATCCTGTCAAAGCCCTTTAGATGTGTTGTCATTGTCTGTTACCGGCAGTGATCTGGCTCACTGGTCCTGATGGTTCGTCCCTTTCTAGGTAGAAACCACGTGGAGCCGCCAAATGGACGTTTGTATTTATTTGTAGACAGAAACTTGATCTTCAGCTCAACAGGTTGCTCAGACAGTGTGGTCATGGTGGATTTATTCTCTCCGTGTTTGGACTAAAGGTTCAGTTACCAACCATGTTTTGAAAAAGCACTCAGTTTGTTGTTTGCTAATTAGCGTTTCAACAAAACCTCGCTTAGCTGTGATGCAAACGAATTCCCACTCATGGTTCGGCATGAAGGCAGATTACTTGCAAAGGTTAACCACAGTACTGTTTTACTGCCTTTAAAAGTAACTACAGGCTGCTCAGAGAGTCAAGTCCTACCTCGAAGCCAAAGGCCTGCCTTGGAATTTAAAAAAATGATCCATGCCTCAAAGTTTTTGTACAGTCCTCCAACCTACCGACCGAGCTACCTACCTCCCTTGTAAACCTTTAACCATAAACGGAGCATGTTTTAAAGCAGTTGACAGTCCAAAATGATCAAATCCATGAGTCAAAAGCCACGATATTGTTTCAGCCTTGATCTATCTGAGCTATTTAGTGAAGGATCATCAATCCTTTTTACCTTTTTTTCTGCATCATGATTCATTTCAAGCCACTCTTAGCGAGACAGCATTTTCTTTTTTGCATCTTTAGTCAAAAATTCTACAGTAACCTTTCAGCATCTTCTAATTCAGTTGGTCTGAGAGGAAACTTCTGCACCTTCTCTCGGCTCAATTGTCAGGCGTTAGAAAGCCGATCACAGCCAATCACGGGGCTTTTCACTGATTAGATGGTATAAATAGCAGCAGAGTCTCTGGTGAAAACAGGATGTGGTGACCCAGTGGTTTTAGATAAGGATGCTTCCATAAACACCACCAAGAATATGTTTTATTTATTCAGATGTTTAACTGGTTTCCGAGCGCTGCAAAAAGAAAACAACCGAAGTCGAATCAATAGAAGATGTGAGCGTGCTCTGCCTTTGAAACAGCATCAATTCTCCCAGGAACACTTGCGTACAGTTTTCTGTGTTCTTGGCAGGCAGGTTGTTAACAAGCATCTTGAACTTGCCACAGTTCTGCTGTGGATTTAGGCTGTCTCAGTTGCTTGTTGAGATTAAGGCTCTGTGCGGGCCAGACCATCTGTTGCACGATTCTTTGTTCTTGTTGCTGAAGATAGTTTTTTTTTTTTATGACGAGAAGGAATGTGGAGAAACAGATCAGTCACCTTCCTGATGGTGTTGCGTGGTGGATGAGAATCAAAACGTCTAACAAAACTTTTCGCAGCCTCGTGTGTGTGTACTTTATGACTTGTTTGTGAGATATCCCCTCCTTCTGCTTCCTTGGTACAGGCCATCCATTCAGTCAGCTGGCATCACGAAGGGAAGCAGTTCATGTGCAGCCACTCCGACGGCAGCCTGACGCTATGGAACCTCAGAAACACCACCAAGCCATTCCAGGTCACCTTCCCTCATGGTGAGACACACGGCGGCCTCTGAGTCTGAAGCCAGGAGTACTGGGTCACAGAGCGATTACCTAATACAGCAGACAGAAACACCCTAAACGTGGATAAACCTCTGACGTGATGGATTTATTATTGAATTAATTAACTACTGGTGGGTTCAAAAGTTCCAAACAGTTGCAGGGACAGAAAAAAAACCTCCTGCTTCTTCAGATCAAAGTGTTAGAACTGCAAACGTTATGTGAGAATAAAAACAAAAAAGATCTGCAGCAGTAAAAAAGCAAACATCACGCGGCACTGAGAGGAGCTGCAGTTTGTCAGGCTTTCAAATGATCATTTTTAAAAAATATAAAAGACAAAAAGAATCGGTTAAATCGTGTGTAGTCATATAATTAGGTTTCATTCTGGGATGCATCGTGCCATGAGTCATGAGCATCAGCATCACTTTGGTTTCCACTCGTGGTTATCAGAGTTTTATTGCGACTGGTTGTGGTTTCTTATTGAGATGTAACCATGAACCCTGATTCAACCGCTGCATATTCAACCGCTGCATATTTATATCGCATGACAAACGAACCTGAACGCGGTGGTGATGTGTAAGGTGTGTCGTTGCCAGTTTATTTGACTGTCAAATGAGGATGATTTCTGCAGCATATGTAATTCTTCTTCCTCTTCCTCTGACTTGCCCCCCTGAGGTATCCTCTCTCCAGTGGTGTGATTTGAGTACTGGCAGGGCATCCTGACCTTGTCAGATTTCTTCTTCCCCGCTGTGAGCTGTGATCTCAGGCAAAAATCACCAAACAGGAAGGCGGGAGGGAAGGACGTGGGTGATGGGGGGAGAGAGCAAACGGCCTGAAGCCACGGTTACATTCGAGCAGGATGTTTGTGTGCCAGATGTTTGTCAGATATTTAGCATTACACAGGGTGAGCTTAGCAGTAAGTGTGAGGACGAGGACGTGGGGAGCAGAAAACGAGTGGAGATGAACTGAGAACGTGAAACCGGAGAAGATGAAGCAGTTAACACGGTCATCTCCTGGCAGTAGAGCAGTAAATAAATGAAATGCACAGTAAATAAACAAACTGTGAAGCAGCAGGAATGTTCTGGCAGCTGGTGTGTAAAAAAAAACATACTGCAGAATAGAATTGTCCACAGTTTAAATACATGTGTGTTGAGCTCAGATCTCCCACTGTGACCAGGAAGTAGCAGGACTGGTGGCCTGACCTGCAGGAGGAGCGCTCCACAGCACAGAGTAACTGTATTACTGATGCATATCCTGCTAACAACACGGTGCCACAGCGCAGCCTTTAGCCAGGACAGACATCTATCCACACAAAACTTTTTTATGCTTTTAGAAACATTTCTAAGCTGGTTTTCATTGTAACAACTGCAGTATGATTTCTGATTGATTTAATGAATCAGCATGCAGAAATGTTTGTTCAGCATGTTGAAGAAAAGTAGCTTAACCAGCGACTCTTTGAGCTTTGATATTAGTACAGAAAGTATAGAAAATAATCTTTATTTCAAAATTAAACATGAAACATGTTGAAAAATACTGTATTCATCACATCTCCTGTGATGTGTTGTCACAGGACGAAGCATCTCGGTTGCAGAACTGTCTTTGTGCTACTGTTTGTTTGTTAGTACAGTGTGTTGGAGGCTAAAACCACCATGAAGAGTCACTGACACAAAGAACTAGAGACTTTACACACAATATACCCACAGCATGAAGCAGCAGTGTGAGTAGCCTGGCTGTCAACGTAAACTGTGGCTTTTAATGCCCAACATTCCCTCTAACCGCCGCCTTATCACCTGTATGCAGTTAATGACATTTTGTACGTGTACTAGAAGAAAAAAAGAAGATAATCCATGTACCAATTATGTTTTCTTCCAAAGTGTGTTTACTAGAGTAAATTAAAGCAGAATATGAATGTATTTTGTAGGAGACTGACGGTTTTTCCACTTCATAGATCAAAAAATAGCATCCACCGGATGTATTCAGCTTTTTCTTTCAATCCGATTTTCCACAGTAAGCGATCTATCCATCCACCTGTCCATTAGCTGTACACGCTTTATTGGCTAGAGGGTCACGGGGGCTTCAGGTGACACCGTGGGAGAGGCAGATCCTGGACACTCTGCCTGCTCATTTCAGGATGAACACAAAGAGGCAGAAAACCACTCACGCTCGCAGCCGTGGCCGATTCAGATGCACGTCTTAGGACTGTGGGAGGAAAGCGGACCACCTGGATAAACCCACGCAGCCACAGCCAGAACATTCAAACTCTGCACAGAAAGGGCCCGGCTGAGCACCGGGTTCCAAACAGAACCTTTTTGCTGTGAGGCGAGAGCGCTTCAGAGGATCGAGGTGTATTTGAAAGAATTCGAAATCGCAGCGTTCTGTTTGATGAAAGCAATGAAAATCTCACAGTTTAGAGATTCTTTTCATCTGTTCAGAAAGAGCCGGGCTTTTATTCAGAGCATAATGACCATGAAGCAAACCCAAGGTCCCTCCGCCTTCCAGCTGATAGATTCTCTCTGTGTGTCAAAGGCAGCATCATTTCATTATGAGAAGCAGGAGAAAAATAACCCTCGTTAATGCTTTTTCTCTGATAATGGTCTGCTGTTCTCTAAAAAGAAGAACCAGAAACACAGTAATCAAAAAAAGTGAAGTGGAAAATGGGAACAAAAACACTTTTCATTAGGCAGAGTTGTGCTTGAACTATGTCATGATCCGCTTTAGAATCAGACGTATGACGAAGGCCGCATTGTGATCGTGTGAAGGATGGACGGAGGAAGTGGTTGTGAGTGTGGCTGGTCAGCTGAATAAAGCAGCTACAGAGGTAGTTATGCCAAATAAAACCAACATCGAAAAATAGAAAAACATGAACACAACACGACGATAGTTGTATCCTAATCATGTAGGAGGTATTAGTCAGCCGGCGACACTTTCCTCTCCCATTTACTTCCCTTGTGGGTACAAATTACGAGTCCACACAATTCAATTAATAAATAAAACTGTCGTTAAATAGTCGGTTGTTTATGTGCTAAAATGTGTGCAATAGTTTCAGTGCAATTGACACAAAAGGAAAAACTTGTCTGTAATTGTCTTTGTCTTGAATTCAGGAAAGATCCAGAAGGACGGGAGGAAGGAATCGTGTAAACCCATCCTCAAAGTGGAGTACAAGACCTCCAGAAGCAGGTGTGTGCTTTCATTTAGTCTTCCTGATCACACATATACACGCATTATACATGTTTTGTACTAACTTATAACCTGTGAGAGTCAAAGAAGGATTATTTAATTCACTTGGCCTTAAAGCTCCATTCATCAGTTCCACACAGATCAGAAACCACAAGCATGTCTTATAGTTTCACTCGCTAATTAACTCATTAATTAATACATCCGTCCAGGCTTTCTATTTATTTTGTAGTCAAGCACTAGTGCTGATCCAGCCTGTCTCCCTCCACACCAGCGAGCCTTTTGTTATCTTCTCCGGGGGTCTTTCATACGACAAGGCGGGACGACGGCCAACATTAACCATCATGCACGGCAAGGCCATCACTGTTCTGGAGATGGACTACCCCATTGTGGAGTTCATGGTGCTCTGCGAGACACCTTACAACAACGGTGAGTGCACGCAGAGTCTCATGCAAAACTTGCCTTTCATTTTTTTTCCTGGACTCAGCTCAGTGGTTTCTGTGGTTTTAAAGCCATGCAGAGAGATTTGATTTTCAGCCACAGGCGCTTCTCTGTTTCCAGAAGAGAAGCTCTACAAAGCCGCTGCACACTACCTACTCAGCACCGAGCAGCAGACGTCCCTTGTAATCGTTTGAATACATGCAAATCCTGAATGCAAGACTGTCTCATGACAACACTTATTGGAATTAGATGAAGGCAATAAACAATCTGGGCTTTACACAATTCAGTTTACATTTGATCCTCTCATATGTTTTGTTGATACGGTGCGCTGTAGAGAAAAATAAATGTCATCCTACAATGTGTAGCCATGTAAATATTATGTATGATGTTATTTCTGTCTTACAGAGGTACAGGAGCCCTATGCAGTGGTGGTGCTTTTGGAAAAGGACCTAATCGTGGTGGATCTGACGCAGAGCAAGTACGTGTTTCACATTTATAAACTCAACTTCCACGAGTAGCTTCATGTGACTGATAACAGCGTCAGTATGTTCCAAGAGTCCACTCAGGTCCCCCCACTGACAACAATTTTGAAAATTGTTTGTCCGCTGCTGCTTTGCAAGGGCGATAGTACGAATGCTTGGCAGTGGGTATGCACATAATGCATCAATGCTGACCTCCTAGAATTGAGTTCTACGACTACAAGAGGACATAAAGTAGAATATTTATACCGACTATGTGTTCACGGTGCCCACGTGTTCATCCACAAAAGGAATCAAAGTGTGTCTGCTCACAGTCAGTCAACTCCATCATCTACCTGTCCGTCAACCTAAAAGTTGCTCAGCAGCTTCGTAAAAGGCTCTAAAGGTGAAACTGTTTGAAACTTTCAGTGCCAGTGAGGCGAAGATAAGATACCATCCTTTAGACAAAGACGTGTTCCTTTGCCCTTGAGGTGAAGACTTCACCAGTTCAGTTAACTCGTGTCGCTGTTGGAAAGTGTGAAGATGGAAGCTGCTGATGTGGTGCCATTTTGAGAGATTATCACCTCAGGCTAGGGAATACATCCGAGTAGCAGCAAAACACTTAGGTATAAATTAGGTCGCCCAGCAAATTGGGTTACCTAATTACAGCTGTTAGACATAAATGTCTCCTGATAACAGCCAAAGTAGGTTTAACATGTCCGGATTGTCTCTGACGTTGTCAACTCATTGATTAGCCACTAATTATGTTTAAATTGTTCATTAAAAGTAAGGCAGGCACCTGCAGAGTGGAGATGCAAGTTATCTGTGCCATGAATCTTTCTCGTGTAGTTCACACAGTTTTGTAGTAGCACACCTGTACATGTCCCAGACATGTCTTCATACATGTGCCCTTTTTACTTCATCTCATCATGGCCGTAATGCTGAGGATGGATAACGAGGGGATTTTGCATATTGTCATACCTTTCAATAATTCTTAGACCTCTTAAAGTCAAAGTACATTAAATATGCAATTCCAATGTACTTTTTTAAAATAGGTTTTATTGTATAACATTTCATTACTGACATTCTGTTATCGTAATGACTTCAGCTTTCTTTTCTGCCGTACTGCTGTCGTGGTGTAAAACATATTCTACCACATCACACGCTTGTGTTTTGCAGCTTCCCCGTCTTTGAGAACCCGTACCCCATGGACGTCCACGAGTCTCCGGTTACCTGCACAGCCTATTTTGCAGACTGTCCACCAGACATTATCCCCATCCTCTACTCTATAGGAGCTAAACACAAGAAGACGGGCTACAGCCAAAAGGTAAGGCAGGCGAGTTAAAGGGAAGCCTTTTCATTTCTAATGTGCTTGACTCTTCTACCCAGCTCAGTCTTCAAGGATAATTAATTCTGATGTAATCAAACATGTCGTGAGGGTTTTCAATAAAAACATTTTTCGTTATGTAACCAGAGAAACTTGTGTCTACGCTATTCACAGAGACTCTAAAAACGACTGAACGAGGCTTGTGTAATCGTGTGACTGTGCTTTGGTGCTTTGACAAGAAATGTTTTGCTTCTAATCTCTCAAAGTTAAACTGAAAATTAAATGTAAAGTCAATTAAGTAAAATAGATAAATACTGGTGAACCTAATGGAAACGATGATGGGCTGTAATTAACATATGTGACGTTTTATTCAGTTCAGTTTTTTATTTAAAGAAAACAGGATGTGTTTTGTAAAATTAAACAATGCAACACTGAATCAAAGTGAACAGGGAGCAGTGGGAGAAAAGGTAAATAATAATGAGACTGGGTGTCCAAAATAATTACGGCTGTCTGTAACCGTGGCAGGAATGGCCAATTAGTGGAGGGACGTGGACGTTAGGCTCCCACACCTACCCAGAGATCATCATTACAGGGTAAGTTGGAAACACAGAAATATTTTGAGGGTATTTTGTGTAGTCAGTCTAAACATACGGTGACCATTTAATTATCACAATTAAAGGGACACGTGTATGTGTGTGATCCCAGACTGTTATTTGTATTTAACGTGCTTTATAAGCAGCTCAGAGCGCTCTGTGGCCACGCTGCTTTGTCAGCGGTCGACAGAAACGCTAACCTGTTCTGAATCTAACACGCTGGGTGGCGGCTGCTTCTGGGTAACATTCACAGATATCAGCGGCAGTCCGGCGCTCTGAGTCCAACGTGGGGATGTTTTCTGTGGAGTGCACAGTGTGAAAAACCCCAAAAACGCTTAAATCCTTCACTTGTAGTGTTTTTATTCCCCCAGAGGATAGAAGGAGTTTAACTTTTCTGCTACTATGAGAAGCTTTCAGCTGCTGATCTATGCACAGTGTGATGTTTAAAGCAGAGGCATTCTTGCTAAATGTATGAACTAATTAAGATAACTTTGAAGACAGCTGCATAGTTTACTGGGAAAAGGTGGTGTTTAAGCCAGATTTACATTTGTGTTTAATTTTCTACTCCAAAGAAATAACTGTTGTTTTTTTTTTTTGTTCAGACATGCTGATGGATCAATTAAGTTTTGGGACGCATCTGCAAGTAAGTCCTCTCTCTAGACTTTTCTTTTGTTCCTACAGATGGACTGAAGTGAGACGTTTTGTTCAGCTTTCATTACACAGAACAGTCAAACATTTTATCATGAATTCCTTGGTGAGAAGTTTCAGATTTGCTTGAAGAAAAGCCTCGCAAAACAAATTAGTGATATGATATCTACTCGACAACAAATTATTCTTTATTCCCTGCTGTCATGTCACATTCACAAATGTGTACACGCTAAAACAAAGCATGTAAACGTGTGGTTTTATCAACATTGTATGGAAAAAAATGTACGGGCGCCGAGACAATTGATTGCTTGGTGACACCAGCTGGCCTTCAGAGTTCAGACTGAACATACAAATGCACAGCGGTTATACCTTTACATGCTAGCTGTCACTGATAATAATCTACCTAACCTCAATATATAACATATTTTAGTGTTTTTTATTCCTCTGCATGTTCTCACTCTTTGATCAACACATCCTTAAAGGTAACAGGCACAACAGCAGTTTGTGTAAAGTGTGAAATGGAATATAAATCAGAAAGCCACAGTAAAAACTGTTCTCCTCTCAGCCAGTCACATTTCCTACCTGGTGTGTTTTATGCTGCTGTGCCAGTCACAGTGTAAATATCTCACCGAATGGGAAGCAGACGACAACATGTAAATACCTTCATGAAGCTGAAGCTGAGAATTAAGATGCCGTTGTTTTACCTTTTTAGTAAATGTTTTGTTTTTTAAAAATTACGTGTACTTGCCAACAACAGCAATACAGTTTTCCTGACCTGACATATTGCTCAATTTCATTTGTTCCCTTTTTACAATGTACAGAACTTTTATCGCTATTCATCATCGAATCATGGTCAATTTAATTTGGACTTTTGGACAATAATTTAGAACAATGCTTCTTCCCTGAAAACAGATTTCTACAAAATCATGTCAATAAAACAATATAAAAAATAAAATTAGTGGTTGCTCAAGTATTCATCCCCTTTAAAGTTTAAAGTAGGACAAAGACACCTGTTTCTAGAAGCTTCAGTCACTGGTAAATCAGTGCTATTGGTTGTAACTACTCCATGAAGACAAAAGACATCTCCAAGCTTGTGTGTGTACATGGTGCAAGACAACATTCAAGTCATTGAATATCCCATAGAGCACCATGAAATCCATCATTAGGAACAAGAGCAGGTTGTTCCCAAAAACTAAAGTGAATCTGCAAGAAAGAGGCCTACAACTCCTCTGAAGGAGTTACAAGAAGGAGACTAGTGAGGGAGGCCACCAAGACACCTGTGACTCCTCTGAAGGGGTTACAAGCTTCAAGTTATGGAGAGACGGTTCATGCAGCAACTTTTCTTCAGCAGTCATTATAAGATTTTGCAAAGACAAAGCCGCTGTCGAAAAACAATGTGCCCTGGATAGAGGGTGAAACCAGTGCTGCAAAGTAGAGGGAAATCCTGGAGGATAACCTGATGCCGTCTCCAACAGAACTGCTACTTGGGAGAAGATTTGTTTTCCAGCAAGACTTTAAGCGCACAGCTAAAGCTCCACAGACATGATTTAGAGACAATAAGGTGAATGTTCTGGAAGTCAGAGACCTCAATCCAGTTTTGAAATTGTGGTTAGACTTGAAAAGAGCTGTTTGCTCAATCCCCATGTGCAGCCTGACAGAGCTTGAGAATTATCGTGTTGATGTGCACGGCTGATGGAGACCTATTCACAGAGGCTCAGTGCTGTAATTATGGCCAAAGGTGCATCTACTGAATACGGACTTGAATCACTTATTGCATGTTTTATTTCTATTTCAGTGACATTACATTGTGGAAATCTGTTTTCACTTTGACATGAAAATTCTTGTCAAAAAAAGCCAAATTATATAGAATTTATACATAGAAAAGCAGCAAAGGGGGGAAACTTTCAAGGGCTTTGAATACTTACAATCTCTCCAACTAGTCACACTGCAGATGTTGTACAAGCTGAAGACCTCCAAAGTGTTTGAGAAGCCAAAGCCGGGTGAAGGTCGGGCTGCCGAGCTGGTGGAAGAAGACCCGTTCGCCGTTCAGATGGTCAGCTGGTGTCCTCAGAGTCGCATCTTCTGTGTGGTTGGCATCTCGGCTCACATCATCCTGTATCGCTTCAGCAAGTATGATGCCAACACTCAGATAGTGGTGAGTGGAGCCAGAGTCAGAAGTAAAGGGGTCACAGGTTTGTGTTCCAGTTCATGTAAAGTCTCTTCCTCTGACATCCTGAGGAGCTGTTTCTGATGAAGCTGTGTGATGCTCTGAGAACTCTCATGTCAGATACTGTAGAGTCACCTTTTTTTTTTTCCTGTGTCATCCCCAGTCACTTGAGGTGCGCTTGCAGTGTGAGACGGAGGACGTCATCTCCCCGTCAGAGAACGAAAACAATCCCTGCTTCTCAGAGCAAGGCTCCCACTCACCCCAGCCCCACCACCAACACCCAGCCAGCCCTGGCAACAGGACACCGGAGGGCATCAAGGACAGCATCCCCTGCCTCAAGTAAGACCTCCTACACATCGTAGATCCACTGCCCGAGATAACAGGTAGTGTTCATGAATCAGCTGATCAGAGGCAGGACCAATATGTTTTTCTATTCACTTATTGTTTACTTTAGGTTTTCACAAACTGATTGATTAGGTTTGGGCACCACATGGTTAGCTTACAGAGACTGTCAGGCTTTGGTCGACACGTTCACAATGATAGCTGCATGTTCAAAGCTGGGTTAACTTATGAAGCTTCGTCTCCGTTTACTTGGTTACCACGGTGATGAGTCCCACCCCATCTAATATGTGATTGGCTGAAACGAATCACAAATAAACTTAATCTGGCAAACAGTATGTTTCCCCTAAAATGTAACTGAGGAATCAGGTTAGTTTTACAATTAGTTGGACCTACTTTCTGGTGCTACATCACGCTCCAGCCTCTCCTCTGTGTATGTTTCAGGGTGAAGGACCGGGTTGTCCGGGTCCCGCCCGGCTACCAGTCAGAGCTGGTCATCCAGCTGCTGTGGGTCGATGGAGAACCTCCACAACAGATCACCAGCTTGGATATCAACTCTGCCTACGGCCTGTAAGTCTCTGACCAACCTCTCCACCTGAGTGTCTGCCTTCATCAGGAATATAAAGATTGTTCATTACCTATTCATAGTCCTGACTAGTTCCAAATCTTAGTCGTCTGCACCCAGGACAACAAAAACAGCACAAAAAAGACTTCATTGGAAGTCCAGTAGATAGTGGATACTACTCCATGATTGAACCTTAGAGGCCAAACAATGGCTGGTTTATACGGCTTTAGTCCAGCTCAGAACCACATAGTTCAGTCTTTAAAGTTAAAGTTAAACTGTTTGTTGGTGGATCCAAATGACAGCAAGAAGGATGAATTCAGGGTTGTTATACTTAAACCTCCACTGACTCTAAACAACACACACAGCATGTTTTAGTGTAGTTCTGCCCGTCTGTCTGTGTTTCCATTAGATTCAAAATATTAAAGCAGTTTTCTGGTGTGTTCTAGAAATGCTTTGCTACGGTTAGCTATGTGTATAAGGTTAGAGACGACTGTATCAGGCGACAGAGCAATGGATTAAAGTCCCCTGCAGGCTTTAGCAACACCAGGCGTGTAGAAGAACTACTCGTTTAGCAATAATAATAATAATAGTTTCAAACTGAAACACACTATTCTCCCATCAGTAAGAAAATATGGATGTAAGTAGATGTAGATTAAATGGGTTTGATTTATATATTATTGCTGTTAACACGCCCTAAACACATCCTTCTAGATGTTTCCATGTAATTTGAGTTTTCCTGACAAATTTCACACTCGCCAGCCAACCAGAGAAAAACACCATATGTTCTGTGACAAATTCATAACACTGAATAAAGTAAGTGGTTGTCGGCAGCAGCAGAACAAGAAACAAGCCTTTTTTCAAACTTTCCCTTTCTCTTGATTGGGTATTGTTGTAAATTTTTTAAGCATCTGATGTGGACTTGAGTCATGTCCCATTTTTTGTAAAACTCGCCAGTGATTAGAATGTATAAAAGTTGAAGAGGCGCTGAATGACTTCCTGCCGCTCAGAGGCATTTAAGACCACTTGTGTGACTTTGCTGTGAATAGACGCTCTGTTGGCAAAAACTAATAAAATCACAGCTCTTTTCAAAAAGCTCTCTGTGGGTCAAGGCAGTGGCACCATTCGAACGTCCTCTCTAAAGCTGTTCGCAGCTTGAATTAAATTGCGGAAATTGATTTATTTAGTTTTATTCTTTTCTGCCGGCTCTTGCACACATGCTGAGGAAAACACACGCTCCTATTTAGGCTCGAAAAAGAAAAGAAAATCAGTTTCTTTCCAGCTCGGTGTGGTGTATGATGCGCTTGACTCACGGTAACGATTATTAGAGCGAGCAGGATGTGATTCTTGTGTGTCGCTGACGTCTGTTTGGTTGGTGGCGGCGCACTTATAACAGTGGAAAGAAGCATGACATCGTATGAGTCATACAGCGACACAGAGCCGTCCCTCCTCTCCCAGGTTTCTCCACACTAACGACACAATGAACACTCAAGTCTGTCCTCTCTGGTCATTTTTATGGCACTCCACCTAAGAACAGGTTGACTGCTGTTCATCCCAAGTCTTACCAAAATGCGCCGTTCCATTGATGCCTTATGCATAAAGAAACCCTAATTTCCCAGAAACTTATCACTGTGCTGCAGCTTCCTGCTGGGAACACTTTGTTTTGGCCAAATTTTTTGCCGAATGAATGAAGCTGTGTGCAGCAGTAATCACACTAATGCTGCTTCTGTTGGCCTGCTTGTGTTGCTTTTGGGCATTTTTTAAAATTGTGGGTGGAAATAGAAAATGTTGAACATGACTATTATTCCCTGAATGACCCCTACATGATTACTGAGACGCTGTTTTCCCATGAATCTTGTGGCTTCTTGATAATGTTTGTTTTTTAAAGCTCGAGCTACGTTGAAGTTGTTCTGAAAAGGTGAAGCAGGTATGGTTAGCCCGCGGCTGCTCGTTCTCTACTGGGTGATTTTTAAATGTGTAATCATGCCCTCGAAATTGTTGTTTACACGAAGTACATGACAGAACGCCCCGTTTATCCGCTTGGTAAAATTTGCAAATTAGAGACAGCACTGTGGATGCTGTTGGCATAAACGGAACCATGTGACGGCGCCAGACATCTGGGTGGATGCTGGAGAGCAGTGACGGACTGGGCAGCAGCAAGTGACATTTATGTGTTTGTTTTCCTTATTTTATAATTTCTTTCTGAGTGCTTAATTGAAGGACCGCTGATGGAGCTATTTGTCGTGAATATTGTCTAATTCTTCAACATCTTTCGTGCGATGACAAATGAATGCCGTCAAGTTTCTGTGCCAGCGGCTCTGAGCAGCGAGGGGTAACAGGTGGCAGCAGATCTTGTGGGAAATCTGGTATTAATATTAAGAAACAGCAGCACTGGCAGTGTGAGATAAAGGCAAGCTTTTGTTGACAGTAATTACACCAAAATGCCACAGTTAATTTGACGATGTTTGATAGTGCTGCATGTTGCACCTTTAATGCTAGTGAGAATAACCCGCTGGAATAACTCTGCCAACGCTGTAATTGTCTGTGTGTGTCTTTGTACCTGTGCTCGTGCCCTTTGTTGTGGTTGTGTGTGCGTCCAGCTTGGCGTTTGGGAACTGCAACGGCGTAGCGGTGGTGGACTACTTGCAGAAAACCATCCTGTTGTGCATGTCGACGCTGGATCTGTACGGAGCCGCCGACCCCTACCAGCGCCTTACCCGTTCCCCCCGCAGGAACAGACAGTCCACCTCAGGTAGCGCCGTGCACACACCTCTGAGACGCTGCCACACACACATGGACACACACACGACTAATACTCAATGTGCATCCACATGATAAGGTGCCACTAATGCAGCCATGACATGCAGACGACGGCGTCTCACTACTGTCTCGTCTATTTCTAGTCTTCTCTCCTCCCTCTCTCTTCTCTCTTTTACTTCTGTCTCCTCTGTATCTGTTCTTCTTTAAAATGTTGTTTATCAGGCAGAGCTGACCGATCTTACCTAAGCCTAACTCTTATCTGTAAATGGTTTAGTTATTTTCCCAGTACCACTGCTCATATGTTAGTAATTATAATACTAATACTCAGACCTTGTCGTTTCTTTACACTCCAATTTAGAAAAAAAATGAAGAACAAGCTTATTCTGCTATAGTTATCTGATCACTGTACTGGCTTGTTAGAGATTACATCTGAACTATTTTACCCTTTACCAGCTGATCAGCTGTGTATAAGGCAGCTGTACTTATCTTTAGCTCCGCCTCCTCCACTCTTCTACTGTAAAGTGCATCTTTCTGATCATTTCTGTCGCTTTTTCCAAGATGTTACTTGTAAAGCTAGTGTGTTTTTTTTTTTTGCTGCATTTTATATAATAACGTACCATTTTGAAGTGGCCCTGAGAGCTTAATGCACTGCAGCCTGAGGCCCCCTCTGGTGACAATCACGTTCTTTCATTGTTCAAAGATCCATTATATGGTGTTTTTTTTTATATATATATATATATATGCTGGTAGACGTATGTGAAATAAGCAGCCAATCCTGTCTAACTCTGATATAGAGAGATGAGTTTTAAGGGGTTAAATCAATACTTCAGACAACATAAAAGCAAACAAAGCACTAATGTGCTAAACACAAGTGCAGCACTTAGAAAATGCAAAGTGGAAAAAAAACAAAAGTTTGATAGAGTTCATTAGAGCTCGTAGCTTTAACACGTGTTTCTGGGTTTGGTTGTGCTTTGTCATTTTGCAGCCTTTTTTCAAAAAGTCTCACAATTAGTGAAAAGTCACCACGTCATTCTGTGTAACAGGTATATTTACTTTAGGCGTATTAAACCTTCCTTTGCTCCTCTGCTTTAAATACTAAAACTCGAGAAAAGCAGCCGTTGAGAGAAAAGAAAGCGTTAATTTGAGGATGTTTTTTGTGGAGCAGGTCTGCCAGAGGAACAGCCCGAACCCGTCTGACCTTAGAACCTTGTTCTTGTAATTTTAACATCCACTTTGGGCCAAACAGTGAAGGAAACGTGGCCGGATAGTGGAGCAACGAAACACTGATGCACCTGAATGTTTGTTATTTAGGAATCAAAACCAAGCTCAGCAAAACTGGGAATTTTTGTCTTTTCCTTTACATGCAAAACCATTTAAAGGGTTCCAAATCCACAGACATACAGTGCCTATGAAGACTGTATGCAGGGGAAATGCAGGCAGCCTGTTTGCCCAGGACGAGCTTCCCACTTTATTATCGTGTCACCAATATTGCTTGTGGATACACGAATAAAAACTCAGACTTTCAGTGAGCAAAGAGGCCCTTTTACCTGGAAATCAAATAGTTGAGATGAAAGGGTCAATTTTAGACATCGGCTTATGGCACAGTATGTACTAGATCTTCCCAAGTATAGGTCGCTCTGTTTCTTCTTTCTCTTTCCACCTCTTCTTTCACACAATAACTCACAAACACAGACACACCTGTCCACCTCAGTCTGCCTCCCACAGACCTGCACTCAGACATGAAGTGCATGTTAACAGGTCGTGTCATTCCACATTATGGCATTATTATGCATGTTGTCGTTTGATTTCTCTGTCCGTTCCGTTTTCTAGTCCTGCTTGAGCACAGATCTGTAGTCATGATCCAGCCACAGAGGTCTTGTTGTACTTCCTGACCCCTGCCTCCCTTTTCTCTGCTGCTGGCTGGTGATGGTCTCTGAAGCATCTGTTTTAATACTGAATGCGATGTAAAGATACTCAGCCTCACCGCACCAAATTCATCTTGTAAAAAAAAAAGTAGTTACACCTTTATTTGACCGTAAACTAACCTCGAATGGTTTAATATTTTAGACGGCTCGAAGCAATTTAACATACGGAGCATTTTTTGTTATGTAATTCCCACAAGTGTAGCTGGAAATGTTCTGTAGGTTTAGAGTAAAGTTTTTCTTCCTATGCTGCTGTACAAGGGCTTTTATTAACTACTGCAAACATCCTTCTGTGCTGCGTCTCTAACAACAATTTAGAGACTGAAGGAAAAATGTAAACAAGCATTTTGGCCTTTTTCTGTAGCCCAGGTTCTGCTGTTCTGATCTCAAGCACTTATTAGTTTTTAACTAATCAATAGCACCATGAAACTCCCTCTGGTGATTATGCATGTTTTTCAAAATAAAATGTGACCAAATCAGGCTTTGAATAGTATATTCACAAACCCAGAATGTAGATAGTTTGGTGCATGTTAGTGCCGCTGAAATACAGATTTCAGCTCAGAAGATATGAAGCAGCCTCAAATATAGAGACACAAATCAATAAATAAATTGTCTCAGATGTTTCCTTTCCAGTAGTTTTAAAGAAAAGCCCTTTATGGAAGTGAGATATCCCACAAATCTGACCAGCTCATGAGGAAAAAGCTTGTTTTTGATGTTGTGTATTGATTACCTGAGACAAAACTTAAAAAAGAAAAAGAAAGAAAAAGGCCAAACACGTATAGCGCCTGCTAAATTGTCTTTTTAAAACCGTTTTTGTCTTTCCCACAACATTTATAGCTGTTGTCATCGCACTTATCTTTGTCTGTATACTATTTATACTATACATGCCAATCAAATGCAGTTAGATGTATGTTATTTTTTTAGGTGTAACTTCCTAGTCATTATTAAATGACAATTTAAACCAATTACCTGCTGCAACAAGAGACTTAATTCGTGTTGCTCTGTCAGTAACGGTATGTTCCCTGCTAACACAGTGATTCTTGTGCAAATGACCAATCACATCAGCATCTGTGCCGTTTGCTGGAGTGGCGGGTATATCCTGTCTGTCCTCCCCTGACACTAACTCAGTTACTGCTTGCTCTCACTTTCTTTTCCACTCTAAGCCTGTGTGTTCTTCTCTCTCCCCTTCCCTCCCTCCCTCCTCTCCTTAATCCCTCTCCTCCCTCCTAAAATGTCTTAACACTATTATTTACTCATCCCTTCTTACTCCACCTTCCTTCCCTCCTCACCTTATTTCTTTCATTTCTCTCCTTTTGCCATTCCACCACCGTCCTGCCCATCTCTCGCTCTCTCTCATTCCCACCTCTCTGTCCTGTCTCATGCCTCCTTGCCTTCAATCCTCACCTATACTTCTCACTCTTTATTCCTACCCTGCCATTCTATTTGCCACTCATTCCTTCCCTCTCCTCCTCCTCCTCCTCCTCCTCCTCCTCCTTCCTCCACCTTTTGGTGACTCTGTGGCTGCTGGTGTGGGCATGCGGGCCTGCCTGACAGAGTTTTGCATGCGTGGCCTGTCTAACTTTTATTCAGATTCAAAGAAAAGGATCCGTACATCCTATCAGAGTAAGTCGGGCCTTCCTTAAGGCTGGGGGGCTGTGTGTGTGGGCAGGAGGGATGATGGGAGGATGATGGGTCGGTGTTTTGGTGGACATGATTGCCATACACATGTGGGCTAAAAAGCAAAGGGACAAACCAAAGAGATGACTTGAATAAACGCGGATGTTTCTGGTCTTGTGACGGGATATCGCCGATATCCTGTCACATGGAGAACGTCGGCTATTCCAGTCATGTCCAGCAGTATGTCCTTTGCAGAAAGAGAGCCACTCCTTTGAGTCTGTTAAGTAAGGGCAGCTATAAATATTATATGATCTATGTGATGTATATTTTAACTAAAGCATCGTTAGTGGGGTGAATGAAGCCTCGTTCATGCACTGGGCCGAGCGGAACCATAACGTGTGCTATTGGTGGACGGTTACAAAGGAATTTTTAAATTTTATACTACAATTAAGGTTTAATCAGAGAGCCTTTCAAAGTCTGCAGTCATTTGCAAAGTCAGTGTAAATTATTGAAAGAAAGCCAGCATTAAGAGGGTTTGCTGGAACCTTTGACTGAAGGGAAATAATTAAATTAATCCAAATTTTTTGAACTGTGACGACTCGGCGAGGCCGTTAATAAGTCCATAATGAACGCAGCTTAAACACCCCACATCTGCAGTCAGACTGAAAGGAACAAGAATTGAAAATGTCAGCACTTGTGGCAGTTTTATTTATGTGTCTGTTTGTTTTTAAGGATAAAGTATGACTTCATCGTTCAGTGCTTGGTGCATGTGATCTGTTTGGATAAGATTCGTGTTTATTCCGTTTTTGTGTTTCAGTCGTTTATGCTTCCATCATGAGATTTGCACTACGTTCCTTCGTTGCCTGTTCATGGTCACATTGACATTTTATTGGATCCAAAAACAAAAAGGACGACATGTTTTAAACAAGTTGTAGTGCAGGTCACATCGGGCATCAGCCACACTGCTCCAAGAAGACTAAACCTGTGAAACACTTACTGGGGAAAAAGCAGATGTCAGATATTAGTAAAGACCTTGATCTGTTTAAAGTCATACAAGTTCTGGGAATGACTGCACAGCTGATTAGATTTGGCCTTTTGGGGGTTTTGTGTGGCTGACGTCCACCAAGCTGGCTACTGGATGAGCGACACGGTTACAATCATCTCACCGACTGTCTGTTTGCTGCTTCTCCTTCCTCTCGGTTGCTGCTGCAGGCCTTACTGAACTCACCGACAACCAGCAGTCCATCGACATGGAGAGAAGCAAGTCGCCCACTTCAGGTAACCTGCTCACACACACTCTCACACACACACACACCCACTCATGCACCGACCACGACCAGAATCCTTCCTCCCTGTATGCGGATGTCTTGTGATTTGCACTGTGAGACTTTGCTGGGATGCTGCTGTCTTTAATAACAGCCTGTGGTCACCTCACCCATCACCAGAGCATCTTCACTCGATGAGAACGGCCGGTGTTTACGTAGCAGCTTACGGTCAGTGTGGAGAATCTGAAAGTCAATGGATTGAAAAGAAAACCCTGTCAGTGGAAAGTGCTCGGTGAGAAACGGTTGGAATGGTTGTCGTGGTCTCGCTGATGCGTTGTGTCACAGCTTCTGGCTGGTTTGTCCTTTATTTCTATGTTGTGTAATGGTTGTATGTCTTCACAAAGGTAAGGAAGAGAACAGACTATGCTGTTCTTCTGCTCTCCCTCTTTGCTTGACATGTTTAAACAAGTGTTGCTACAGCTGGTGTGAAAACATGCAGCTGATATTGTAGTTTCATAAAATTAGGCTTTTAATATCAGTCCCCGTTGTCGGAGCTGTTTAAATATTCTATTCCTAATCATTTTTTGTCATAAATAATATATAATAATAATAAAAAAAACATTCTCTGCTGTGGTCAGTTCAATATTTCTCAGCGTTTTATTATGCAGCAGTGCTGACTTCAATCTGATGCAGGCCGTATAGTGAATCAGAGGATTACGGTGTGATGGAGAACATGATGTCGTTAATGCTCAGTTAATATCACACTTGCATGGAGATTCAGGTTTTGAAAATATCGTGTCGGATATGATACTGTGATGGAGCAGCGGCTGCCGATGAATAAGACGGAGTATAAAGTAAGACAGAAGATGAAAGCGTGTTTATGCCGCTGCGTGTTTGGAGACAGAAATGCAGAATGGCAGCAGAGAAACAGAAAGATGAGAACATTTCCCAGCAGGTGTTTCTGTATCTGTCTCGCTGAAGCACTTTATCTCAGCAAATTTAGAACTTAAAGGTCAAATGCAGACAGCGTGCGAGTGTGTGTAAATCTGTGCTTAAGACTCATAAAGCAGGCATGGTGTGTCCTCAGTTCACTGTCTGAGGCTTTAGCCAGCACATGGTTAGGAGTAAACCAGCTAGATATAACTGACCTGGTGTCTCGTGTTTGGTTCAGAATTCCCCCCTATGTAACAGATAGTAGATATGGTATTCTATGAAGCAGGAAAACTGCACAAACTGATGTTCTTTCTTTATAAACATCTTTTTCCAGAATCAGCACGAGCAGACCTGAGAAACATTTCCGTCACACGGTGTGACATCCTGCCTGATGTTTGCCTCGATGGCCAATTTGTGCTTTTCAGATGATTTCGAGGAACAGGAGAACAATTTAATGGTGTCTTTTACATCACCAGAAGTAGCCCTAATCAGTTATACCTGCCCACACACAGACGATAATTTAAAACTTTGAAACTCTTGCAATTAAGTCGTACAAGTTCTGGAAAGCTGTGATCCTAAAGGGAAAGTGAAAGATGTTCTGAGGACTCCACATATCATGTCTTTGAACTCGGCTGAGATACAGCGTAAGAGTGTTTTCCTATTAACAAGCAGCTGATCTTTGTGTAATAAGATATAATTTTCTACTGATTAATACATTTATTATCCAGTGAGTATGTGAATGCTGGGGCACGAGAACGGTGCCATTGTGTGCAAATATTCTATCAGTCTCATGTATTTTCTCAAGAACTAAAGCATTTTCCATGTTTGCCAGAACAAAGGTACTTAGTGTGGTTTGAATAAAAAGGCCACTATTACCCTTTTTTCACCAAACTGGTTCCAGTGCTGGTTCAGAGCCAGTGCCTGACTTGGCACCAGATCTTTGTGTTATCACCGCCAACACACCGGCTCCAGCTTCTCAGAACTGGTTCTTTTCAGGCACCAACTCTTTGCTGGTCCAGAGCTAAGCACCGAGTAGTTCAGGGGCTGGGGGCGGGTTTATCGTGACCACCGAGACCGATAAATGGGACACACAAGCGGTGATTTGTGTCGTTTTTTGCCAGGACGTCTCTGGTCCGATCGCAGATGGATTGGAATGAGTCCAGGGACACATGGAAGTTCTGCACAAACTGTTGCTGAAATCCGGTCCAACTGTGTCCCAGCAGCAGCACCACAGTGGTGGAAAACAGTACTGTTATAACTCCGGTGTACTGCGGTATTTACACTTAGAAATAAGGTCTTCTCGTGACAAACAGAACGCAGCTACATGCTGTTTATTCCGCTCATAGAAAAGACTGCATGAGAACAAATCACCCGGTTTCATCTTGGACAAATCTGACATCAGAACGCCCTAGTTTACTCTTTTTAAAGTCATCTTTGGTCGCACACCGGTCTGAGCACCGTAGCCACCAGCAGCAGCTACCACAGCCTGCTATGTGAAGCGTCCAGGGAATATCGGTAAATTGTAGCGTCTATTGATAAGAAAATGTTCAGCAAGTCATGTGTTTTGCCTGAGTCTAGAGTCCTGTGTGGACTTCTGTGTAGTGCAAGCGATGTTCGGTAAACGACTACGTATGCAGTGACGTATGACGTGGCTCTAACTTGACTCCTCGCTGATGGAAAAGCAAACTGGTTCTTTGGAGGTGTCAGATTTGAACCAACTAAGCACTGGAACTAGCACCGGCACGGAACTGGCACCTGGTTGTTTTTGGTGGAAAAGGGGTACGAGACCACTGTTGTTGCCTTCCGCCCAACTGGTGAGGTATTCGAACTTTACCTCTGTCATAGCAGATGATGTGTTTCTTGTGTCCACGTTGGCCTCATGAGTCAAATAAGTCTCACTGTGACCCCTCACATGAGACAGTTTGCCGTAGGAAAACTTACCAACAGCAACTTTTCAGCTCCCAGAGTGACAGGGACACACAAAGGCCTTTCTGCTAATAGCTTGCCAATTCGTAGAGGGAGAGTGTGTGAGCTGCCCCTGAGGTAAAGTATAGAAAAAGAGCTTTATATAGAGTTTAGTCAGACGCCTCCCAGACATGTTCCAGGCATGTTCCAGGCATGTCCGATTCAGCGGGGACCCTGGAGCACACCTGGAAAGCAGAAGGAATCGCATGCCGTGTTTCCATTCTGGCCCTAGCGTCCCTCATGTTCACCGATGAAGAGGTCTGGCTTAATCTGCTGCTAGATGGATAGGTGTACGTAGACATACTGAGAAAACTGCATTTAACTTGTTTAGTGAAATGCATATAGAGAACCTGGCTGAAATCAGGCTGGTTTATGGAAGCTCTGAGTCTCGAGTCTGTGCAAAAAAACAAACAAAAACAAGTATTCACAGTCTTCCATGTGATGCTTGTTGGCAAACGCAGCACATAAAAAGCATTGTTTCGCTCGGTATCATAGATCAGTGTACTGCATCCACAGGAGGCTGAATCGTGTGACTCAACAATGACTCAGAGATCACTTCGGCGGGTCCGGAGATTTTTGGCTCACAGAATATTCAGCTGCTCCGTGATGGGGAATGTGCTACAAGAAAGTGTGCAGTGCTACAGCTTTTTAAGTGTGATTCAAAATACATTTCATGCCAAAATAAAATGGCACACTGAGTGGCAGAGCAGATGCACTGGCCCTGTTCATGAAAGGGTCGCACACGTTTCAGTCGCTGGCAGGTGAATCTCTTTCAGACGGGGAGTGGCTGTGAGCAGCACACAGAGACTGGACCTCACTTGAGTAGCTGTTCTGAGAGATCTTTCTTTGTCGCACGTCCTCGTTAGCGCTCCAGAGTTGTTATTTAACAACTGAGCGTCTTTTACATGCAGCATGACAATCAATTCACCGTGAATTCAATTGTCTGACGTCTGTCGCTGATGGAGGATTTTATTAAGCAGCTGCACCGTCATGGTTTCCCCCGTTTGTGTTGTCCAGAATATAGGACGTCTGCTTTGTTTGTTTGTTCTCATATGTGTACTCTCCAGCCTTGCCTTTCAGCCTCCGAAGGAGAACAAAAGAACAGAATAACAGAACCAGGACAAGATGTTCTTTGCTGTCTTGGCAGGGAGTCTCTCAGCATTGTGATGTGGACGAGGTCATGGTCATTCTGTCCCATTACAGGCCTGTCGTTTGTTAATTAAACCGACGGAAGACGGGAGGAATGATGGAGAGATGGATGAAAAGCACAGGGACAGATACGGCACGACACACTGTGATCAAGTGTCTGATCTGCTTTAACACTTACCAGAGAAGAGGGAGGACGGCTTGGTGCAGCGCTTACATTCAGAGGAAATGTTAACAGCGGCTAATAGCAGAGCCACCTCACTTCAGATGTCAGTGGAAATTAAGTAGATTTTTTTTGTCAGCTTTAAATCTACTCTAAATTAATGCAAGATATATGTGAAATATACTAAAACTGGTTATTCCTGCAGACAAATGAGGCGGCACAGCTGTGCTCCGCGTGACAGGCAAAGAGTTCATGGTTTGTTTCCTCCTCCTGAATATCAACTTCCACCCCTCTCCGTGGCCATTAGAGGCTGTCTAGCTGTCCCCGACACCAGGTGTGCTGTGTCTGTTCAAGGCCGTATACAGACTGTGGACAGCTTATTAAGGCAGCCAGCCATCGTCCTGGTTCGTCCTGCGTGTCAGTAACTGCGAGCATCTCCTTCACTACTTCTTTACACGTCCCTCCCTCTCTCTTTCCTGACCCTTTTTCTTTTCTATCTTTCCTTTGTCATTAAGGCCCAGTAATTGGCCCTCCTCCTACCTGAAATCTGTCTTCCTCCATGCCTTTCCTGTTCTTTCTCATGTCCTCTGGTGTGATGTTTTGGTTTGGGGTTGTGCATTGCAATTCCTCTGGGAGCTTGATGCCCCGTGCAGCTGTAGCAGGGCTCACTTGACCAGTCCATCTGAAGGATGGACTAACAAGATGAGACGCCAGTGGTCGGTGCCTGACCTGCTAGGATATATTTAGCAGTGGACACTGGAGGGGAGAGGTGAGGTGATAGCTGAAGCTTCCATGCAACTCAAGGCTTGATGAATTTTAAAATAAACCAGAGAGTGTTTTTTCAACGAAACCCAGCAGGTGCACTTCTTACACATAAGGTTCATACAGTAGAGAGTACAATCTAGACATTATATTACTCTGCTCCACTAACCAGCAGAGGCATAATGAACAGAAAGCTTTTTAAAACTTGAGGCTTTTCAGCAAGAGCTTTAAGCTTGTCACAGATTCCTGCTTTTGTAATTCATTAAAAACACAGTTTAGTCATGTTCAGTCATTATGTTTCTGATGATGATGCTGTATTATGTAGAAACACAATGATGTGCAGTTACGACTAAACTTTTGGTACACTTAATTAGTTGTCTTGTCAACCAGGAACTTTTTTTTGTCTTTTTCTCCCCAAAGTGATTAATATTGCAGGACAATACCAAAACATTACAGCTACTGCCAATATTCAGAATTAAGTAATACGCTTTTTTTTTTTGTACTACAACCATCCTAAATCTATCCTCATCAGATTTAACTACTACAATTTAAACAGGTGCTTTTTACTAAGGAACTAATGCTTTACAGGTTTTATCAAAGCGGTAGCATTTGTTTGTAAGTCTTGCTGTGCTGAAGCATCACAAAGTCTGTATCTGTGGGTGGCAATAACTCAACAGGAGTTTAGTAATTTCCCATTTGTGTAAAAGGTTTGAGACTCAACAGTCAAACATTGTCGTACTTTTTTTTGATCAACCTCATATATAGCATTAGATATAAGGGTTGTTTAGCTTTACAGTAGCTACGGTAGGGGTGGTAACAGTCAGACAGCAGGACGAGTCCTCCCACTAGTTCCAATCACGTGCATTCTGCAGGTATAACTTTGCAGCTACAGACTCAGCATCAGTAAACACGAGCACATGAACACGACATTTCAACCAACCGTTGTCTTTATGACGCATCAGGTACGTGTTTTCTGTTTGACATACAGTATGCTAAAGGGGCTAACCGCATATTGTTGGCACAAAGAAGGGGTGGTGATGTCATGTATGTTTGGAAGTGAAATTAAATAATAATAATTGCCTCAGAGCTTTAAATTCATGACTTAGAGGTTAGAAATAGTGTAGTAGTGTGGTGTAGTAGTAGCAGTAGCAGTAGTAGCAGTAGTAGTAGTAGTTGTAGTAGTAGTAGTAGTAGTAGTGTTGTTGTTGTTTGCTGTTTGTCGTGGTGGTAGTCGTGCACATGGAAGCTTCTGAGTATCACACTGCTGGTGGGACGGTGTTGTTCTTAACCTTCTCAATAACCCTTCTATGTCATAACCTCTCAACTGTTTCCTGCCTATTACCTGCAAGTCTCTCTTCTCCCCAGTTCACCCAATGTGTTTGTCTCTCCCCTGTTGCCCTGAAAAGTCTGTGTCTGTTCTGTTGGATCTCCTGTTCCAGTTCATTACCCAACCTCCCTTCACAATGACCCACGCATCCTGCCCGAGCCTGTGGCCAGTCTGAGAGCCAGCCACTGCAGTCCAGTCTTTTACTTACTGGACAATGGTAAGAGAAGGGATGTCTCGCGGATCTCAGCCTCTTCATGGACACCTGCTTGTGTGTTTTCTGTATGGCAGTAATGCAACAAAGGGGGGAGATGGGAGGATTACTGTTTGGACAGGTAGCTGGTTTGATGTTGCACCTTGCATGCTAACTCTGCTTCCACACTGTGAGCAACACCATCACAAGATACCAGAGGCCCATTTATTCCTCACACAAGTACAGGAAAGCGGGGGAGTTTAGGTAATCACTTTAACATTGTTTGCCTTTAAGAAAAGCTGCCTATAAAATATAATAATTCCTTGTTTTCTCAAGTTTCCATGTCTGGTGCAAAATGTTGCACAGAAGAAAAGTCGCTAACAGTAATTCAGCCCACCTCCACAGTGGATAGTGATACTACCAACAGGAGATCATTTAAAAACAACAACACAGCAGTGGGAAAAGGTTCCTCGTCTTAGTTGCTGCACTCGTGACTCCTGCTGGTTGGTTAGACGTTAGCAGCGTCGAGGACTGCAGTGCACTTACGCTGCAGTCCTGGGAAAGCTGTAGAAACCAGGAGAAACGGGGGAATAGTCACACAAATAAGCAAGACAGTGATCGCAGAATCACTAAAGATTCTAAAATGCATCTAGATTCTCATCATCATCATCCACAGTGCAGGTCACTGTCGGTCCCAACAGAGCGACCGACCCACCACGTTGCTTGCAGTGTAATCAAGCCGACAGGGACTGTGTTTCTAGGAGTAGACTGTCTGTGGCTGCTTCGTCACTGTGTTCCATGCTTCTGTGCAGACGACTGCTGGTGGCGCATTGGTGCTCTTCCCCAGCTGCAGGGGGGTAGACGTTGTGATGTTTGCTGTATGTGCCAGATATGGGCTTTGACCTTGGATCCTTCATCATTTGACAATGCTGCGAGGCTGACGGGCTTAGGAAGAGGAAGGGGTTGTATTCCAGCCGGGTGCTTCTCCTCACTCGTCAGTGCCTCCAGTGCTTCATCCTCTGTGACATTAATCATCGTGCCTCCGCTAGATTCATACGTCTTTGCCACTAAATGGCAACATGCTCCTTTACCAGGCTGTGGCGTTCAGGGTCTCTCTCACTGTCTCTTCCTGACTGTGTGTCAATAAAGCCGCAGTCTTATCTTGTTGTTCCCGTGGCTAACATCCATCATTGTCTCGTCTCTAACTAACCGCATGGTGCCCACGATGTTACGGTGCTGATGAATATGACTCAGCTTGCTTTGTATGTTTATGTCAGTGTTAACAGCATTTAAGTCCCACATTAGCCCCATTTGGGATGCCAGCACTCCGCACATTACTATAATTCGGTCAAATGGCATTTCCTGTGCAAACCTCAAGGGAGAGATTAAAGCACTGATGTATTTGCCGTTTATTCGATGTCATCAGTGGACAAACAGACAGAAACAGCTCTGTCCAGTCCCATGGATGGTTGTGTGGTTACTCACCATGAGGCCACCGGGGCATCTTTCAAAGGTATTTTTGTGATTTGACTTGTGCCTGTTGTCAGCATGGAAAGATATAATACCTACCTGCTATGTAAAAACAACACAGCAGAGCGACGCAGCATATTCATTTAAACATCGGTGTTATCTTTCCAGGGAGAAAGCCGGCACCTTATTGGGTCACAAAAACAACTTTAAAGATGCCACCTGCTGCTAAATAACAAGCAGAAACTAGCGTCTTGGTTTTGCATGGGGAACACTGGTGAATGAGTCATGAAGTGATGAACGGAGCGCTGAGGTCACAAATGGGGCTGGTCCAACATGAACTGTCGTCTTACATGTGCTTCAGACTGTCACATAAACAACACAACACACCAGACTCTGGGTACAGAATGGAAAGAATACACATAAGTTAGTGGATAACGCAGACTCGTGTTGCTTCGTATGATTTTTTGACACGACTCGGATGTTGCTCAGCTGACTACAGTCGGCGTATGGGCTCAGTGGGCAGCAGGTAAAAGTGGTGCTGCAGTCAATGAATGGTAATATATACAGTGTTCAGCTGGTTATTGTTCATTTCACAATGAGCAGCCCTTTGGCTCCTCAGATCAGTCCCACCTGTTCATTTTGACTTAAATACATTTTATGAAGTATTAATGCAGCCACTGAGCTATTAACCAGAGGAACCATCTGTGTCTAACAGGCTTATTATGAGAACATTTTTCCTGTCATTGTACCTCCAACACTGCACAATTTATACGGTCGCAGCAGCATCTGGTCACTACGGTTTATTGTGAGCAACACGTAGACACACAGAGCTCATCTGTTATCTCATTAGCAACACTAATCCAAAAAGGCTGCAGTCGTTCCTGGAAAAAATGGAAACAGAAATCAGTTGATTGAAAAATTCAATTAGAGGTTCATTCCACCCCAATTTCCTCTGCAATGAAAGAAATGGTCACTAATTTTCCTCCAAATGACCTTTACTGAGCTGCAAACATAGTCCTTCATAGAAAACACACTTTTTAACTGTTTATTACATGACAGTAGATCCAGTACGCCTCCAGTCCTCTGCTTCGGTTCTGTGGGACTCGATGGCAGAAGGATTGAAACCTGAGTCAACATCTTTTTTCTTTTTTTTTCTTTTCAAAGAAATCGTCATTGATTTCTTTGATGAATTTTCCAAATCTAAAGTAATATGGCCATAATTATTAAGGATGCAAACTCATGGTCATGCTGTTTTCTTCATGGTCATGGACTTTGCGAGGCGTCACATGAACACCATCCACCAACCACATGTCAAATGAACCATTCAGCTCAAAGAAACAGTGGAGTATTGCCTTCTTTCTGAGGGGGACACTGACTCATAACTCTCCAAGTTCAACCTTTGCAGTTTTCTACTTACTGCAAAATGCTTGCAAAATGTTTTTAACCAGTTCTTTTGTTGCCTCCAGTGTCTGACTGTGGTTTCTGTATCGACTCCTCGAGGTCTTTATTTGTGCTTCCATGTCAGACATCCCAGGCCTCCGCAAATTTTCAGAGTTTTCATTTAAGCAGAGCAGGATTTCCTTTAGACTGACTGAATTAGATTTTAGAAAACTGAACTTGAATTTGGCGTCCAAAGTAAATCAGAAGTCTGTTCTCGCCTTGTTGCAGCTCAACAAGACGATGAGCCTCAGCTGTGAGTAACAGACCAAAGATATCACCTGATCGCTCAGTCCACTGAACAAGTTCTTTACACCGACCCAGTATGGACTCGTACTGGTCTTGTAGGAACAGCTGGGAACGCTGGCCTGGGACAACAATGGAGCATGCATTTTGAACTATGCCTGCCAACTGCACCGATTTGCATGTTCTGGTTCTTTGTTCATTTGACTGGATTCCATTTTGTTTTTTGCACTTTTGTTTGTCATTATTTGACTTAGATTTACTTTGTTTTTCCTATAATTTGTTTATTTTTGGATTTATTTTATTTATTTATTTTAATTTGAAGGGATTAACTGGTGCTTTGTTTCCTATTCTTTTGTTTCAGTAAAGGGACCCGGCAGAAAGTTAAGTCTGCCAACAGATCTTAAGACTGATCTTGGTACGGTAGGCGAAAGCCAGCAGTTTTCACTTGATTTCCTTTGAGTCATTTACTTTCTGCTTTTGTCATGGTTTCTAGGCTTTTCTGTTGCTTTAGCAGTTTTTGTTTTTTAAATTCTTATTATTCTTACTCAAACTTTCTCCTTTCAGTTTCCTTGTCACGCTCTCTCCTCCTGTCTAACCAGCCCATGAGACTGTCGGCCTGAAGTGTTCGTCCATTTTGCCCCTTCAATGTGTTTTGATTTAAATCTTCTGTGTTTATTTCTTCTACATTTTGCAAGTGTTTCTAAAGGTGATCTGTAACCCATGCCCTCTCATGTAACTCCAATTCGAAGCTTTCTATCGCTTTACCATGATTGGACCATCCTCTGGTTTGACGCAGCCTTCCCTCCATCGACAGCCTCGCTCTGCGGTGTCGGATCACTCGCTGCCTCTCTCATCGTAACCCGATCATTTCTTTCTGAAACAGTCTTTTCCTACATTTTGACTGGATCATCTGCATCACAGATACCGAGCGTCCCCTCCTCTCCTCCTCCTCCATACATCTCTAACTGCTACATGCACATCACAGTCTCAGGTTTCCCTCTGCTCTCCTTCTGCAGCGTCACACAAGCTGTCGCCTCTAAAACCTCCTGCTTCATTAACACACAGTGTCCCAGCGCCTGCTTGTTACTGTGACTTAATAACTTCTCTTTATGTGACAGGTTTCAAAGTCTTTTTTTTTTTTTTCCAGCTAAAGTAAGAGTAAGAACCAAAACTGAAAAATTCAACCATGAGCGAGAAGAGAAGAGAAGAATCGTAACTTCGGTTTCCTCATCACGCATTTAGTAAAACGTTTTAAGCTCGTTAAGTTTCCTGTGAGGTGCAAACATGCCCCTGAACAATGTATGCTGTCAGTAAAAAGGTTGAACATAGGTATTAAGCCATCTTCTACCTTGCTAGAAGCTGCAGGATGTACCTCTGAGCAGCTGTGGGTTATATCAGTCAGAACTATCTGCTGCAGAGGATATGACTTATTTGTGCGAGTGTGTGTCTGTTGTGCGTATGTGTGCACTCTTGTTGGGTTTGTGCACTGCTCTGTGGGGGGTGTACAGTTTCCCTGCTATGTTCCAGTTTCCTTCACCGGTTTCTGGGGCAAATTTGCTTCACCAGTGTTTTAAATTTACAATAAAAAAAGGCCGATACGCAGCAGCGTCGACGTGTCGCTTAGTTGGTCCAATATTAGGAGCAGTTTTCAATCCCTGCGCCGCCTCGGTCCGTCCTGCTGGGAAACCGGGTGAGTGTTGCAGGCGGACTGGGAGGCACCCCGGAGTTTTTCATCTTCACTGCGAAATTGAATCATTTGTGCATTAACCAGCTGAGCAGGAGACTAGTTTTGACACGACAGACGTGTGAGAAGAGGACGGAGGAAAGGGAACGCTGCTGCCTGGTGTTCTCACAGATTTGCATAATGGTGTTTACCCCAACGCTTTATGAATTTCCTTGTCCGAGAACATGAAACAAAACAAATGGAAAGCTTCGATCAGACCTTCCTGTCAGCAACAAATGCTTTTAACCTCAGTTTTACTGCCATGGGGATGTCATTAAAGAAAAGGGCTCAGTTCTGTTTACTCGTCTGTCCAGACAAGAGAGGATGAGAGTTGCCCAGACAGAGGTATCGTCCAGCTGCTAATTACAGCTATCACAGCAGCTTTTTTTTGTCATTTAAACTGCAGGCAGCGAAGAATAGCCAGTCAACACCATCCTGCTTTTCTTTGTCTCATTGATAAGGTTTGGTTCTAAACAGATTGCTTTGCTCACACACTACAGCCAGCACTGTACGTTAAGTCAGGACTTCAAACGAACCCGGTCCCTGTAGGGAGGCCATCTGAAGCTACCAACAAGTGTCTCAGTGTCGGCTACGTCTAGATGGCGACCAACTCAACAGAGCACTCATTTGCATTAGAATAAAACAGCAGATATTAGTTTTTTCATTGCTTTTTTTACGCCTTTGATCTTCACTTGTAGCTTTGCCGGTAATGTCATAAAGCTTCTGGCCTTAAAAAGAAATAAACAGTTTCTGCTAAAACAAAACACGGTGTTCTGACAATTTACAACGATAAAAAGACACAAAGTGGAGATGAAACAAGCCTGTTTTTATATTTCTTTACCCTGGCACAGACTGGATGAAGCTGCACTCACAGTTTCCTTTCTTTTACCCCAGCATCTCCTTCTCCTCCCTCCTCATACTGACTTCAAACCAATCTTCAACCCTCGGTCACTCACTCTTCCCTTTTCCCCTCACTGTCATCTTTCTAGTTGACGATCAGATTTCTAACATCAGCTTGCTCCTCTTACACTGCAGAAATATCCATCTTCATAGGTCATGTAGTGTAATTAAGTCTGCATTTTTAAATAAAAACACTCTCCCAGTAGGTTAAAAGAGCATCAGCAATTTTTCCAAAACAGATTAAAATGCATTATTTGAGCCAATTTCTTCCCCCTAATTGTCAGATTTGTATGTTTCTGTGATTTCATTGCTCTTTATTAGACTACATGACTTATGAATATGGATGGTGCAGCAGTGGACCAGAATATGTTTGAAAGTTTAATTCTTTCCCTCCTTCTGTTGTTTGCTAATGCTGTGCCGTTGTTACAGATCATGTCAATGGACATTGCACTAGCCCCACCTCCCAGCCCTGCTCGGCGGGGAAGCCTCGCGTTCCGATGGGTCCTGAGGGGCCACGGCTTACCCGCAGAGGCCCTGGCCGACCACCCTTCCGCAAGGCCCAGTCCGCTGCTTGCATGGAGATCTCTTTGCCTGTGTCCCACACTGAAGGTGTGTGCTTGTCTTCCCCATCCCTAAACCTCTAACATACCCTCCCTTCCAACAAGTGCATGCCATCCCTTCACCCTGGGGTAAGTGGATTAAGGCCTGACACATCGTTAACACAAGGCAAGCACATGCTAATGCAAGTTGCCAGCGTCAGAATTTATGTCGTGGTGTCATTAACAGCAGATACTGGAGCGTAAACAAATGCAGCTTCGTTCATTTAAAAAATTTAATGATCTGCTGTTTGCTAAACGCTTCCTCCAAACCGCGGTAGCCAATTACAGCTCAGCCACCTTAACTAGGCACTGCAGCACCGTCAGGCACCATCCAGGTAATTCAGAGGGTGGTGTACGAACTGTAAGAAATCGATTCTAACATCATGTCTGCCTGACGTAACGTGATCTTCAACTGTTAGTGCCACAGGAGCTTGTGCAGTCGTCAGGCCGCTGTCTGGTGAACGGAGAGTTTCAGGAATGGTAGATTAAAACATCTTAATGTCTTACAACAACTACACAACACACACACAAAAAATGGATTTCCACCACATCAGACCTTTAAAGACTCCCTTTAAAAAAGTCTCCCTTCAAAGAAGTTAGCTGAAAACAAACAAAAGCAGGTCTAGACAGTGTGTTCAGCTGACCAGGGGTTAAACTGAGCCGGAGCCTCACTACAGACCAACTTACAGACAACTTGTGCTGAACAAACAAACGTAGAACGTCTTTGACTTTATTTAATAGCTGCAGGATCGATTCAGTCTCCAAACTGAAAGAGGGACTTTACACACATGGCACAGCAGGTGAAGCTTTAATTATTAAATCACCTGACAGGTGGTTTGATTGTGCGTAGCCTGATTAAGTGCTTTTCTTCAAGCAGAGCCGGAGCACAGACTCACTTTCTGCAGTGAAATTATGGAGTCAAGCTGAGATGTCGATCTATTTGTTCTTCAGTAAACATGGCTTCCTCTGGACAGTCTTTTTTTTTTAGTGTGTAACAAGTGCATTGTTATAGAGAGTTTTCACTTTTGCTGCTTTAATGCAGTGATATTTGGAGTACTGCAGGTATGAACTGATCTAATGAGTAAATAAGCCGCTAGTTATGATACTCAACCTATCAGTAGGTGTTTTAATTGGATCAATGCAAAATGATCTTTATGTCAGTGTCAGCGTTTACTAAACCATAAAGTACATGCTAACGATGATAATAATAATCCGATGGTCTGCCACTGTGTGCCTGTATAGCAGTTATATCAGGTGAACCTTTTCCTTCAAATTTAAAGTCTGTTGTTTCATCTAAAGTCCTGAGAAGTGCAGAGAAGAGAAAGAAGAGAAGAGAAAGCTTCTCCCAAGTAGAATCTTGCAATCTACACATTTAGATCACCTTCAGACGTCTGACTCTGAAACGCCACCGACACAGTAACGTTCGGTACAACATCAACATCCAGAACATCCTGCAGCAACACGTCGTACAACATGTTGTAACCACAGCTACTCTTTACTGAACAAATCCCTCCTGTTCCTACTGCTGGCAGCCTGTTCTGTGAGCTCCTTCCCTCCTCACAAATCCCAATTTAACCCCTGGAGTTGTCATTAGCTTAAGTAGCTCGTAAAAATTACTAAGAATGTTGAGCACTAATACAGCCGCTTGTAACAGGGAGGCTCACGTAACAGAAACAAGTGGAAATCGACAAAACTGAGCAATTTTATAATATCCTCCCAAAATCTAAACAGCTATTTCCAAGCATTTGCAGCCAAAATACATTTTTAGATGATACAGCTGCACACTGATGCGACCAATCAGCAGCCACGAGGCCTAGCAGGACAGTATGTTTCTGTTCAGCCACTTTATATTTCTGCAGCTTGCATTAGCATCACCTGACTACATTTGGACGACAGGTTCTGCTTCATTTGAATGCAAGAAGGAGCCCTTGCATTGTGTCCCTTAATGCTGTTGCTTGTGTCGACCATGTCGCAGGCCTCAAGGTTGGCAAAATACTAAGTGATGTAACCGATGATTTCTTTACTTCTCCAGTACCGTTGCTTCTTGTTTTTTCTCCTCTGCATCAAAACGACATTTATATTTATATTTATATTTATTTAGCTTGTAACAGCACTCGTGAGTCGTAGTAGATCTGACAGTATTTCTTCCATCTAGTAAAGCCTTCTTCTGTTCTTTTTTATTTGTTATGATAGATTCTGGATATACTGCTTTTAGAAAACAGCTAGCAGAGCAGACATGAGGTTTCTGTAGCGTGGCCACACCTCCCGCTTTGTCATAATCCACAAAACTTTATTTGGTTTATTTGTTTGCAAGTCTATGCAATTTCTTCATACTGAAATTACCTCAACATCTTTATTTTATTTATTTTCAAATAGCCCTTTTCAGCGTGCATAAAGACAAACGAGGGGAATAATCCCTCGCATGATCTGCACCTCTGGCATTTTGACGTTCTCATTGGCAAGTTTACTTTCTTCCATTTGAATCCCTTTTATTCACACCGTCACCACCGTTCACACCAGATTATTCCAACAGAGGCTTCACGTCGCCACGGTCAGTGTGGAAATGTGTGTGTAGATAAATGCTGTTGTGTGTGTGATAGAAGGCGTTTGTCTGTGGCTGTGTTTGTGTCGTTTTTATTGATATTTCCATATTATTAACTCTTCATCTGATTCAAGACGAACATCAAAAGGCTTTAATGAAACAGCTCTCTTATTTTTTTCCCACATTTTAAACATCAGTTCGTCCTCCGAGATTTGCTTTTAAAGGCTAAATGAGAAATGTTTTAGTCTTGTTGTTGGCTGTGTTTTTCCATTCTGCTCTTATACAACAAGTGACAGCCAAAACAAAGGCATGAAAGCCCGTAAATGAATATGCTGTCAAGTAAGGAGTTAAAATGATGCTCCCAGCAGGGTAATTCTGAGATACTGTCCTCAGAACTGAACCAGACAAATGGCCTCGGCCAAGATTGTAAAACAACACTTAATTACACAATATGCATGAATCCTTGCACTTAGTCTGTCGCTGGCGGGCGACAGGCATCAACGCAGGACGTCTGGTGACTTTGAATAGCAACAATCTGCCGCTCAGACAGAATCCAGACGCACATTCTCCATCTTAACGGGACTTCTGACATTTTCCCTGTCGGGTCGAACATTTTATTTATCTCGCCTACACTCAGAACTGCGTGTTTTTGTTGGGCGAATAAAGCCACCGACAAATATCAGCGGGCGCGTTTGCGAGCTGAACTTTGCTGCCTTTTCAGTCTTTACGGTGACTCATATGGCTAGGTGACATTCTGAAGAAATAAACAGTGAAGATGGAGAACACTGGCCAGACCAGACCAGGAGAAGATGTAAGTGGGTGATCCTTAAAAGACTGACTAAAGGATGATGTCGTCTAATTTAACGTGCAGAGCAGATTTTGCGCAGACTGCCGTGTGCGAGCAGATTTACGTCAGTCGTGATCATCATCATTTAAACACTGCATTGTTTCACGTAATGCTGATGCATCGTGTAAACTCTCACCCCAAAGGAGAGCACGCTGCTCGAAAGCTCTGGCTGGGCACTAATGGTCCACTCATGGTCTGTGTTTGCTGCTCGTCAGGACTCCTTCAGATTAACTGGAAGTCTTAGTCAGGTCACGACAGGCTCGTCTCGCCATAGGAGGCTCAACGTTGTGACAGTTCCCAAAATGTCACCGTTAATGTAACCTCCCCTGCACGAACATCACACGCAAAGAGAGTCTCGGCAGCTAAAAGTGAGCTCGTGCTCGAGTTTTAACAATCACGCCGGTGCAAACTATTAACTCTGGAAACAGCAGCGCGTGCAGCGTGGAGCGGCGCCGCTGTTTGTTGAGTCACAGCTGACCCCCTTACATCAATTCTGCAATTAGATTCACGCCGCCATCGTCAGCGACCTCATTATACAACAGTGACCTGGAACCATGAGGGAGGCAGCTCTTCATTAGCATGAGCTGAATGTTTTATTAAAGTCACTGCCTGGGCTACAGGTGCATTATCATCCAGACCAGTGCAGACCATGGCGGGGATCTCTCTTCTCCACACTTGATTTCATGCATCTACGGCCTCGCAAAATATTCATAAGAAACTGTCTGCAGACATTTTGAGTAATTTACTATGAAACTTTGTCAGAGTGTGTTTTGGCATGATTAGCAAGGCCAGGGGAGGTGTCAGATAATTACTAATCACGGCTCCAAAACACTGTGTTAGTTTATATTTAGCTCTTATATTTAGCCCTTGCGCTAGTTTTATATATATATAGATATAGTTATAGTTTACAGTATTTATTGACTCACAGGTTGTGTACTCTGGTAGCCAAGCAACCACATTTTGCAGCCAGATTCACTGTTGTGTTTTTGTGCAATGACAATAAAGAAAAGTCTTTAATGAAGGCAAAGAATTTCAACACCCCAAAAAAGAAAAATCACTCCTTATTTTTCCAGGTTGTCGTCCTTTTAGCGCTCTTTTTGTCAGAAAGCTAGCAGAGTCAAATAAAAGCGCTCTGCATCTCCTGTCTGGCAGGAAGCGCTTCACCGTCTCCCTCAGCCAGCCCGTTCTGTAGAACATCCAAGGGATAACCGCCTCCCCTCTGTGTGCCACGGCGGTAAACAGAGTCCTCCTGCTCGCTCAGGACTCAAATATCACTGAGAGTAGGGCTCTGGCTGTAATCAGCTTCCAGTGGTCATCACAGTGTCCAAAATGTGACACTTGTCCTGCGATTCCATCTCAAAAAGGCTGTTCGGCACCGTGAGGTAGAGTGAAGGAACAAAGCCTTTATTCTCTCAGCATTATTGTTTTCTAGTCCGTACATATCATACTGCATTAAATACATCGTCTTTCATTTGTCTCCATGAAGTATTTGATTTGATCCTCCTGTGTTCGGCCGGCCAGATTCAACGCTGTCTCTTCAGTCGTTTGGATGTCGCTGAATAAATCCTTCCCATCCTGGCTGCACCACCAGCCTTCCTCTGAAATGTCAAAATGTCAACTCGGTGCACGAGATGTTGCGTCATCTAATAGGCAGCTTGCAGTGAAGTTTGCTGTGCACACTTCATGCTTCCACCTCTTCCTGTGTTCTGCACTGAATAATGTACCCGCCGCTTAGAACCTGCAGCGGCTTCAGAACAATATGAAAGATGTGTTTGGTTCTTTTGGACTTGGATAGAGCAACAGCTTGACTGAAGATTAAACTGTCTGAGGTTCTTTAGCAAATCTGCATCAATCAAAACTTGCTTTTAGCCGTATATGCTTACATACTGGCAGGATGGCACATAAAGTAAAGAACCATTAGAGTCCATTGTGTTGTTCTGTCTGAGCTCTACAGTTTGTTCTCACCTGAGCTAGATGCATGCTGTAGCTGTTCAGTTGCATAACTCACTCAGAGCATGTGGTGGGGAGGAAATAGGAATAGCAGTAGCCTGTAGCAGCATTAATGAGTGTTTATTATGCAGGAACAGTCGCTTTTCTCTGCAGACCTTTTGCATATTCTCTATCTGCTGCCTACCTTTGGCACTGTTGTTTATCAGCTGCACTGGGCTACCACGGCGAAGAGCCAGCAGGATCACTGGAATAATTAAAGGTCAACAAGCAGTGCGAGAAATGAGGCCGATGTTAATGAGGCCTGCATGCCAGGCAAGAAGACAGAGGAGGGAAATGGCAGGGGAAGCCGGGCTCAATGTACACTACGCATTTCCATACCTCCCATCTCGGTCAGGCAGCGCGCCCATTAAGTATTAATGACGCGGTTCTGTGATGCCGTTGGAATTACCTGTGGACGCGGTGAGACCATTGTTAGCGGTTGTTTAAGAACAGGGAAATCCATAAGTTTGAGTGTTGTTGTCTGTTAGTGTAAAAGCAGGAGGTATTGTTTCCCCTGAGCGTGACCCTGGTGTCACCCTCAGACAGCATCATAGCGGGCAATTCACAATTCACAAGCAAAAGAAACGATACGAAACTGTGTTTTTCTGAGAGCACAGGGCTGAGCTGTAGGCCATGTCCATGCTGGGGCTCTGTGATCATTAACGTTTGATGTTAAAGATTTACCAATTAAATAAACAATCAAATCAATCATGTTTCTGTTCATGTTAAAGCAGAAAGAAAAGGTTTCTTCAGTCTTTGGCGTTGCATAGATACGACAATAGGAGTCAGACGTAATCTCCAAGCATCTGTCGTTGTGTGTGTGAGTGTGTGTGCACGTACCACTGTATACGTCTGGCACTTTGTCTGTCTCACGACTTCAGATTGTCTGCCTTGCCTTATCACCTCCCTGACACCGCCTCACCTGCCTCCAGCTCCCTGTAAGGGCCTCCCAGGGGTCCCCGTGTCCTGTCAGAGCACCACTGTGCCTGACTTTCATTAGCCAGCACCCCACAGGCTCTGTCGCACACCGTAAACACACCCCAGCGACACGCGGCAAAATGGAGCTGCTGCTGCTGCCCAGACTCACAGCAGAGGCTATTTTGTCTTTGCGGTTGCGAGCAGCGTCGTACAGCGTTGTTGTCAAGACGTCCGCGTTTGGCCTGAAAACGAGAAAATATCTGATACTGCAAAACCCAAACCAAGCAGAATGTCTTCCTTCTTGACATCCTTGGCTTCATTCTGGTCTGAGTCAGCTCTCCTGGCGCCTGCTTTGTAACCAGTTTGGGATCCGCTCTACAAGTTCTTGTACTTGTTGCAGCATCAAAGAAAGCCGCATCAAAAGTTTCGGTCGTCGTGCAACAGCGCTGTACGGCGGCTCTTTATCGACCGCGCTGGACTGCATGTAGGAATGCTGTGTCAGAGTTACTCATCACATCTGAAGCACAGAAACCTGCTTCTCTCGCCAGCAGCGTTTAGTTTAGCAGATGGTGCTGAAAAGGGGTTCATAGAGGAGATGGATATGCGAGTCAAGGTTGTGTGGCCACCAGAAACAAGCCGCGTGGCCTCCTTTTCAGTCGCACGTTCTCTGTCTGTGTATATATTTGAAGCAATCGCTCCACGCTCAGTTGCATCTCTCTCTCTTTCCCTTTCTGTCATCCTCTGGTACCGCCGTTCATCTGTCCGTCTGTTCCTTGGCTCGGTATGGCGACGCCTGTGTGTGTGTGTGTGTGTGTGTGGCGGTTTGTTGTATGGGGTTCATGTTGTGGGGGATAAGTAGGGCATGCATCCAGGAGGGCAATGCTTCAGCAGTTACACGGAGTCACTATGTACTCCCACGACGAGCACCACACCGCCGCCTCCTACTGCTGGAGCGAGAGAGGTAAGGGGGCTTCGGCCTGTCAACTGCTGTCCTGCTGACTGGTTCACGTTCGTCCGTCCGTCCGTCCGTCAGTCAGATTGTCAGTCCGTCCTGTGGCCCTGTCTCATCTGAAACATGCCCAGAAGTGCCTGCTCCAGTCCTGGAAAGTGTAGGAGTGGGCTGATGCTGTCTTTATATAGAGAGTGTTTTGCAGGCTACATACTTTTTGACATGAAGCACACTGTACGGCCATAAATATTGGATGTCTTCTTCTTTTTTTCAGCCTGTGCAGTTATTTTTGCTTGACAACAGAGTTAAACACACAAATAAGCAAATCAACAGATGTAAGGATGCAGCTCTCATCCTTAATTAGACTTTTTTTGTGTTTTTTTAAGAACTAAAACAGACTTGGTTGTTCTTAAAGTACATTCAAGTGTTGTTTAATCCATCGAGCATCTGTCGAGATTTAATTCATCTTCCCTCGATGTGTGTACGCCAGGCTTCGCAGCCATTTGCAGTCGCTGTTACGTAAAGTCTACACTTTGTGTAACATTAGGCCGGGAATGCAGCGCTGCACACTTCCTGGCTCTGAATAATTCAGAAATGCAGCAGCAATACAGAAATACTTTCATGATGGAGGCTTTAAGTACACAATGGAGGAGCTGAATGTGTAGCACTCACAGTCAAAGAGGGTTTTGAGTTGGGTGTGTGTGTGTGTGTGTGTGTGTGT